>NW_026622221.1:0-11592 GCF_003711565.1 Takifugu flavidus | reverse complement strand
CATGGCCAGTGATATTTACCAAGCTCAGGCTCTCGCCCAGCTTGTGTTACGCTTCAACTGGACGTGGATCGGGGCAGTGGTGGCAAACAATGATTACGGTCATGTGGCAGTTAAGGTGAAATATTCTGGCTAAGCATGCAAGACATTCTCCTGTGGATAATCCTACATGCACAGCTGCGGTGTGTTTATCTGTGTACGTCAGGTGTTTCAAGAGCAGACTCAGGGGAAAGGTGTGTGTCTGGCGTTTGTCGAGACTCTCCAGAGGGAGACGATCGTGGCAGACGCCGTGCGTGCGGCGCGCACAATTCAGGCCTCGACTGCGAGGGTGATTCTGGTTTTTAGCTGGTACACTGACGTAGGGCATCTCTTCCATCAGCTGCAGAAAATAAACGTGAGAAGTTCTGTGCAGGGATCTGAGTGTCTAATCAGTCAGAGGAGTTCTGATCTTTGAACGCTGCCTCCGCTGCAGGTGACCGACAGACAGTTTCTGGCCAGCGAGGCCTGGAGCACCAGTGAGGTTCTTCTCAAAGATCCTGACACTTCTACAGTGGCGAGTGGAGTCGTCGGCGTGGCCATCGCAAGCCAACACATCCCCGGATTTGACCGTTTCCTCAGAGGCCTGAACCCGTCTCTTCGGCCCAGCGACAAGTTTTTACAAGAATTCTGGGAGGAGGAATTTGGCTGCAGCCCATCACCTTCTTCTTCAGAGACCTCTGGTGATTTGAACGCTTCGCTGCCTCCCTGCAGTGGTGCAGAGTCTCTGGAGGGAGTGCAGCATCCCTTCACCGATACCTCACAGCTGAGGGTGACGTATAACGTCTACCTGGCTGTATATGCTGCGGCCAACGCCCTTCACAGCCTTCTCTCTTGCCCCATTCATAACAGCCCTTCTGGAACTTCTCACTGCACCTCCCCGAAGGGCATTAAAACAACAGAGGTAAAGAAAATAATACACAGATCAAATAAATGCAGTAAAATCACAAAATAATAATAAGTTGCAACACCGTCGTGTTTACAGCTGCTGCAACACTTGAGCAGAGTGAATTTCACCACGCCGCAGGGCAAACACTTGTACTTCCGAGGTGCAGATATTCCGGCAATGTACGACCTCATTAACTGGCAGAGAGACACAGACGGGACCCTCCAGCTCGTCCTGATCGGTGGCGTGGCTGGATTTGACCTGCAGCTCAATGAGTCAGAAATTGAGTGGAGCGCCAAATATAATCAGGTGATTCAGAGGAAGCATCTCAATCACAAAAATCTGGATATATGGAAATGTATTTAATATGCTGGGGGTGTGCATGTCTAGGTGCCTGTGTCAGTGTGCAGTGAGAGGTGCCCCCCCGGCAGCAGAAAGGCCAACAGGAAGGGAGAACCCCTCTGCTGCTTCGACTGTATCCCCTGTGCTGACGGCGAGATTAGCAACACAAGCGGTGAGGGAAATATTACAGCAGCTTCTTTCTGTTCTGAACTTTGGGGGTTTGAACGTCTGACTGTCACTGTTTAGGTTCTCTTCAGTGTGACCGTTGCCCTCCTGAGTTCTGGTCCAACGATGGACGGACTGCTTGTGTTCCTCGACAGCTGGATTTTCTGTCCTTTAATGAAACCTTGGGCGTTGCTCTGACCGCCGTGGCCGTGTCCGGCGCTGTGGTGACAACAGCTGTGTTTGTGGTGTTCCTTCACTATCGTCACACGCCCATGGTGAGAACTCAGAGTCACGTCCTGGAAAAGAAACCACTGAATCTGTTTAATCAATTCATCCTAATTTCCATTGGAAGGTTCGAGCCAACAACTCTGAATTGAGCTTCCTGCTGCTGCTGTCACTCAAGCTGTGTTTCCTGTGCTCGCTGGTGTTTATCGGTCGTCCGTCCGTCTGGTCCTGTCGGTTCCAGCAGGCGGCTTTTGGGATCAGCTTCGTGCTTTGTGTTTCCTGCCTCCAAGTCAAGACTATAGTGGTTCTGGCAGCCTTCCGCTCGGCCCGGCCGGGCGCAGGGGCCCTAATGAAGTGGTTCGGCCCGTCCCAACAGAGAGGAAGCGTTTGCATCTTTACTTGTGTACAGGCAAGAGTTGCAGATGGATTAAGAGAAAACATTGTTTTTTTATGTCAGTATGATTTATGTGATGTTATATGAGTGTTTGTTTTCACAGTGTTGAGCTGATGTTGCACAATGCTTTCTTTCATCAAGGTTATCATCTGTATTGTTTGGCTGTCACTGAGCCCCCCAGTGCCCCAAGCTGACTTGGATGTGCCGGGCTTACAGGTCACCCTGGAGTGCGCCATGGCCTCCGTGGTGGGCTTCTCTCTGGTCCTGGGCTACATCGGTCTGCTGGCCTGCACCTGCCTCCTGTTGGCGTTCCTGGCTCGGAAACTCCCCGACAACTTCAACGAGGCCAAGCTGATCACCTTCAGCATGCTGATCTTCTGTGCCGTCTGGGTGGCCTTCGTCCCCGCTTACATCAGCTCTCCCGGAAAATACTCAGTTGCCGTGGAAATCTTTGCCATCCTGGCTTCCAGTTATGGCCTGCTCTTCTGTATCTTTGCTCCAAAGTGTTTCATCATCCTGTTGCGACCCGAGAAAAACACAAAGAAACACCTGATGATGCGATAGCAAACAAAATATGAGATTTATATTCCTTTTTTAGAAATATGTGTTATTTATGCATCTGCATCAATAAAACGCTGAAAGAAATTGTAAAACAAGTAAAAACATTCTGATTCTTATTTGCTTTCATTGGCTATTTAGAAAAAGGTAATGCATTATGGGACATTTAAAGCACAGGGTTAATAAAAAGTATACTATATCATGTGTCTGTTGTGTGTATATTCTAATGCAGTTTGATTATTTATTCATTATGGATTCCTTATCATGCCATCAGATCTGTTCACAAACCCTCCTTCCCACCCAGCGGTGGGGGGAGTGAGCGGTGGTGGACCACAGTGGTGAAAGTGTGAGGCTGGTTTTGTGGATTGTGGACTGTGGCTGTTGGTTGCTCTTTTCGGTGGAGAAGACAACTGGCCTTACTAATTGTTGTTGGTTTTCCCATTGGTGTGGCGGCATTTTCAGTGTGTTGAGTGTTCTTGTGGCTTATTTTGTTCGTTAGGCTGTGTTAGGTTACCTAACCTGATCCATAGAATATAGTGTTGGCCAGTGTTATACGTTGATATATCATTAGTTTGTTCTTCATTAAATAATCAAGAAGTGATTTTACCACCAACAGCCTGTGTTTTCTTGTTCCCCCCCGCTCCCCCGAGGAAACAATTTGTTTTCCTCCTTTCATCCCCTAACTTCAGTGGTCTCTTTAATATTGTATGAGCTTCTGTCATGAAGCAGGGTGACATTCACAGCCGCCGTGCTGCTGGAGTAGATGACTAAGTGTATTTGGAAAGCAAAACCCACAAGACCTTCTTGTAAAGAAAGAAGTCGGCATTCAGAGCTGTTTATTACACTTTAATCAGAAGAGGGACGTTGTTCCATCTTATTTCTCAGCGGTCTTTTTAACAGTATTCGAGGTTAGATCTTTTTACACCGTTTTAGGGGAACACCGCCATCTTGTGGTCAGAATATATAACGGCACACGCGAGACTAAAATGTCTAACAGAGGCAATAAGTAGTGAGTAAGATTAGACCACAACATTCTGGTTTACAGATTTCCATATCTGTGACGGCAACAACACGCAAGTAAAACAGCTGTTGCCAACACTGACATGTTGCTTTCACTTCCGTCTGAAGCCATGGTTTTAGCAAAAGTGATAAAATGCTTGGACATTCAGGGCACCGCTAAGTTCAGTGGCAGAACTCCAATGATTATAATCTTTTATATTGTTTATTGTGCTCAGTCATGCAGCAATATAAGATTATATAGATATAAATGCACAAACATATAGACATACACTGTATTTCCATCGAGATGTATTGACAATGACAAATTATCAGCCTTTATTATTGATTCATTTTGAAGCCATTGTGTCTTATTTGGTGTTACCTCAACCTTCCACTAGATGGAAGCAGAACTTCACACACTCCTATCTGGTTTTGACAATGAGGGTTTTTCCTGCTCACCGCAACGTCTGCATAGCACAAACTTAAATTTGGCTCTCCAATTAAAAGGACCTGATGGAGCAAGAAACCACAATTAATGATCCTGAATAATCCCATTTATAAAATAAAATTGCAAAAAAACATGATCCAAATTAAAATTATGATGAATGTATTAATTTAGGAACATTAAATCGGCTGAATTCTTTATATATGGTTTTACTTGACTCGACCCATGATGGCATTCTTTGTGTTCTTCTCTGGTCTCAGCAACACTATGTAACATTTGGGTCCAAAAAGTGAAGCCAAGAGGCCAAAACTGGAGGCCAGGATGGCAAAGACCTCGACGGTATCTGCATATTTTCCTGGTGAGCTAATATAAGCTGGGACAAAGGCCACCCACACGGCACAAAAGATCAGCATGCTGAAAGTGATGAGCTTGGCCTCATTGAAACTATCTGGAAGCTTCCTTGAATAGAATGCAATCAGAAAACTGAGAGTAGCCAATAAACCGATATAGCTCAGTAGCAGAACAAAGCCTACTGTGGAGCCGACGGCACACTCATAAATGATCCTTTCATTGCTGTATTGAGTGTTCTTGTGAGGAAACGGGGAGGCTAAAATAATCCATGATAAGCAGATTGCTGCCTGAATAGAAGTAAGAATGATCACTGTCATTCTCTGCTGCACAACACCAAACCACTTCAGAGTGGCGCCCCCTCCTGGCTTGGAGGCCCTGAAGACAGCCAGGACCACCATGGTTTTCACCAGGATGCACGAGACACAGAGCACAAAGCTGATCCCGAATGCTGCGTGTCTCAGCTGGCATGTCCACAGCCTGGGACGACCAATAAACAGCAGAGAACAGAGGAAACACAGCTTAAGGGACACCAGGAGCAGGAAGCTGAGCTCGGAATTGTTGGCCCGTACTACAGGTGTACTGCGATGATGGATGAAGATGCCCAACACAACCGCGCTGATCACTGTTCCCAACAAGGAGGCGGCTGTCAGACAGATACCCAGAGGTTCATGGTAGGAGAGGAACTCAGTTTTCTTGGGAACGCAGTGGTCCCGCTGGGGGCTGGACCAGAAGTCCTCAGGACAACTGGTGCACTCCATGGAGTCTGAAGCAAAACATGGACGCAGCTTTGAGATTAATGTGCCCAAAATAGAGTTTTTAATCAAACACCAACCTGTTGTGTTGCTGATTTTCCCCTCAGAACAAGGAAGACAGTCAAAGCAGCAGACAGGTTGTCCTTTCTTCCTGGACATGCGGGTTCCAGGAGGACAGCTTTCACTGCACACTGAGTGTGGGGGCTGCAGGAGGAAAAAAAACAACTTGAATGTTATTAAAGTAAGTTACATCATGTAAAAAAATCATTCAATATTTCACCTTTTTGGATTCAAAGTTCCAGAAGATCTTGTCTTCATGGATCGTGAGTTCTTCATCTCTGGACGGTGACCTCTTGACCTCGCCTATGTTCTGGACTTTCGCTCTTCCATTAGGGAGCCACTGCCAGTTGACGATGTCATAGATGGGTAGGACGTCCCCATTTTCATCAAATGATACTTGATCGCCAAACGGTGTTGTGAAATTGACTTTTTCCAAGTAGTAAACAATCTGGAAATTTAATAAAAGACAGATTGATTATTATTTTTTATCAGTTTTTAAATTCTTAGATTTGAGAATGTGGCGCAGTCATCACACCTGCCACGGCTCCAGCTGCTTCAAACTGCCACAGCGCTTTCCTCCAAACGGCCCCCTCCCTGGCTCGCACTTCAACATATCATCGATGGCGTACGCCAGAGCGTACACGGCTTTGTACACGTTATACTCTGGTCTGAGGTTCGACAGATCCATGAACTCAGTCTCTGCATCCTCCAGATGTTCCCGTCCTGTGCACGGACGCCCTCCAGTGTCTACCTGACCTGCTGGAGGTGGGGCGAATTTGCACTGAAACGTGTGCTCCCAAAACTGCTTTACCTGTTACACATTCAAACAGGGCAACGTTTCAGAACCATTATTGCTCCTTCAGGTATCTGATCGGAGTAGCACCGTTAGCTCCCACCAGGCTATTTCCATAATGGTCGTTGGAGCGTTCCTCAGGGTGGATCCCCTGGAGGAATTCCCTGAGCCCTGAAATTTCACCTCGGCGGATGGCGATGCCCAGCGTGCCCGCCAGGAACGGCATGAGCTCGGGGGTCTGGAGCACAGGCGCTGCCGTCCAAGCCTCGCTGGCGATCCACTGCAGGCCAGTAACATTCTGCCTCCTCACCTGCGGATCAGAAACCATCAATTCCTGCCATCTTACATCTGCAATTACTGATAAATGAGCATCCCTATCAGTGAACAGTTTTTCTCGTCACTTCTGACCTCTTCCATGAGGTTAATCATGTGAGTCTCGTGCGCGAAGACAATGACCACGAGAGCTGTGGACGCCTTCATTACACCCACAATCCTCCTCAACTCTGGCTGGTCCTCGCCCCAGGGCAGCACCTCCACATAGGCCAGGCAACCTCCGCCTGACGCAGCCAGGTCTGACTGAAAGGACCGGGCGGCGTGAAGCCCATAATCATCGTCGCTGACCAACAGACCCGCCCACGTCCAGCTGAAGTGTTTCAGGATCTGGATCATAGCACTCACCTGAGGGAATTTAGCACAATAGTTTATGTTCTGCATTAAATGATTTAATTGCTTTTTTGCTTTTTAAGGCATGCAATGCACCAATGAAATGCTGATTGTGACCAACAGGTACATTTTTGAGGGGAAAGAAACACTTTTGTTGAGCAGTCAGCACCTGAAAAGCATCACTTGGAATTGTCCTAAAGAAAGATGGAAACATCTGCCGGTCGCTCAAGCAGGAACACGTGGCGAAATAGCTCACCTATAAACATTCAAAACCATTGTGTTACGCTTTATTTTGCCACCCTATAACAAAATTACATCATTTCAAAAGCTGAAGTTTGGACCGAGAAAACTTACCATGGGCACTCTGTACAAACCTAAGACTGTGGAGATGGCAATGGAACGGGTGGAGGAGGAATCACCCATGATTCCGATGACAGGCGGGCTCCCTTTACAAGTGTCGGTTAATTCAAACCTCTCCTCTTCCCCACTGATCAAGGACAACGCCGCACGAAATCCGATGGCTAGTTTGACGCAGTTGTCGTATATGCTGTAGCCCAGGGTCACGTTAGGCAGCAGGTGGGGGTTTCTGTTGACCTCATCGATGGCGAAGGCCATGGTCTGAGCCTTTCTGAAGCCTAAAACATCAAAACTGGAATGACAAAACAGCTTGAAATGAAAGATCGCACATCTGCATCAGCTTTCACAATTCTGAAACAAATAAGACTCAAAATCAATAAACCCACATGTTAGGAGACCTAGAGAGTAATTCCTGGTGGGACTCACCCGTGGCAGGTGGGTTGCTGCGGCTTTGAGCTGAAAGACAGATCAGGAAAGACGGAGAAGAAGTGGATTCCAAAAAGCCCGCCCAGAACCATGTCCCCGGCCTTGTGCATGCCGCTAAGATTAAACTGTTCCTGCATCCGACAGGAGTGAAGAGGGGAGCACTCCAGGAAATAAAAGTGGGAATCAAGAGAAAGTAAACAGAGAAATGAGCACAGGCTGACTTGTGACGCCGTCCACATGACTTTGCTGCTGTTCTCGTGCTGCTGGTTTGGCTTCTTTTTTATTGACTTGCTTGCTCGCGTGCTTTCGTTACTTCCTGTGGACCACCCATCAGGGCGAAGGCATTAGCAGGGGCAGGGCAGTACTTTCCTATTGAAGTTGCTTTAATGTTTTATTTTTTGTACTTCCTCTCTGAATTTTATTAGATTATTCAAAATATTTAATAAAAATTGATATTGTTTTGTATGCGTATTGTTTTGTTCCTAACGTCGTATTACAGACACCATGAACCATGAAACATCCCCCACTTTATTTTGTCCTTTACTCTTCCCCAATATAATATTTTAAAAGACAGAAACAGTACAAAGTAAATCTACTGATCACTGACATGTCTCTATGTTTAGTACCTTTGTTTTATATTTTTGTGGCATCTCGAGAGATGATCGCTTTCTTTGTGTTTTTATTGGGTTTGAACAGGATAATATAACACTTGGGCCCAAACAGTGCAACTAAAAGCCCAAAGCTGGAAGCTAAGATAGCAAAGACCTCGACTGCATCTGCATATTTGCCCGGTGAGTTGATGTAAGCTGGGACAAAGGCCACCCAAACAGCTGAGAAGATCAGCATGCTGAAAGTAATGAGTTTGGCTTCGTTGAAGTTGTCGGGAAGGTTTCTGGCTAGAAATGCTAACAGGAAACTGAGGATTGCGAGCAAACCAATGTAACCCAGCAAGGCTGAGAAACCAATTGTTGACCCCATGGCACACTCATACACAATCCTGTCATTGTGATACTGAGTGTTTTTCTGAGGTTCTGGTGTGGCTGAAGCAATCCAGGCAACACAAATTGCTGCCTGAACACACGTAAGAACTAGAACTGTTCCTCTCTGCTGCACGGCACCAAACCACTTCAGAATGGCGCCACCTCCTGGCTTGGAGGCCCTGAAGACAGCCAGGACCACCATGGTTTTCACCAGGATGCACGAGACACAGAGCACAAAGCTGATCCCGAATGCTGCATGTCTCAGCTGACACGTCCACAGCCTGGGACGACCAATGAACAGCAGAGAACAGAGGAAACACAGCTTAAGGGACACCAGGAGCAGGAAGCTGAGCTCGGAATTGTTGGCCCGTACTACAGGTGTACTGCGATGATGGATGAAGATGCCCAACACAACCGCGCTGATCACTGTTCCCAACAAGGAGGCGGCTGTCAGACAGATACCCAGAGGTTCATGGTAGGAGAGGAACTCAGCTTTCTTGGGAACGCAGTGGTCCCGCTGGGGGCTGGACCAGAAGTCCTCAGGACAACTGGTGCACTCCATGGAGTCTGAAGCAAAACATGGACACAGCTTTGAGATTAATGTGCCCAAAATAGTGTTTGAAATCAAACACCAACCTGTTGTGTTGCTGATTTCCCCCTCAGAACAAGGAAGACAGTCAAAGCAGCAGACAGGTTGTCCTTTCTTCCTGGACATGCGGGTTCCAGGAGGACAGCTTTCACTGCACACTGAGTGTGGGGGCTGCAGGAGGAAAAATCAACATCTGATTTTCATGCGTTTCTTTTAACAGATAACAGGAGAATTTATTTACAGGACACAAGAATAACCTTATTAGATTCAAAGTTCCAGAAGATCTTGTCTTCATATAACGTGAGTTCTTCACCTCTGAACGGTGACCCTTTGACCTCACCCACATTCTGAACCATAGTTCTTCCATCAGGGAGCCACAGCCAGTTCATGATGTCATAGATGGGTAGGACGTCCCCATTTTCATCAAATGATACTTGATCACCGAACGGTGTGGTGAAATTGACTTTTTCCAAGGAGTAAACAAGCTGGAAAGAGAAATACATTCAAAGATAACCTGTTGATTGATAATACTGACTTCTACTGAGTGGAATTCACATGAATTGACCTACAATGAATACAATAGAGAGAACAATGTTTTCATGAGGAGAGTGAAGGACAAAGACCACGAATCACAGATTTCTACAGGATTTTTGTGAGAATGAAGCAGATGTATTTATAACACGAGTAGAGGGGAGATAATCACCTGCCATGGCTGCAGCCTCTGATTCTCTGCACAGCTGTGTGCACTGAACGGCCCCCTCCCTGGCTCACACCGCAGCGCGTCGTCAAGTGCATACGCCAGAGCATACACAGCTTTGTACACGTTATACTCTGGCCTGAGGTTAGACAGATCCAAAAACTCTGTGTCTGCATCCTCAATGGCTTCCTGTCCTGTACAGAGTACCTCTCCAGCTTCCACCAGTCCCGGTGGATCGAACTTACACTGGAAAATGTACTCCCAGAACTGTCGAACCTCAAATCGATGCAATAAATCATTAATATTCGTTCAAATGACTCAGCTTTTGTGTGTTGTTCTGTGGTTGAACTAATACCATGCTGGTCTCGGTGTCTCGACTGTGCCGGTCAGGGCGGATCTGTCGGAGGAATTCCCTGAGTCCCGGTATTTCTCCACGGCGGATGGCGATTCCCAGCATGCCCCTCAGGTACGGCATGAAATGAGGCACCTGGAGCACAGCAGCGGTGGTCAAGGCTTCGCTTGCGACCCACTGTCGGCCCGTCACGTTCTGTCCCACCACCTGTGTGCAACATCACACAGTATGAGAAATCAAAAGTGCCCTTGACAGCAAATTTTCCATTTTACTCATGAATAAAATTTAATTCCAACCTCATCCATCAGCTGAATCATGTGTATTTCATGTGCAAACACCATCACCACGCGAGCCGTTGATTCCTTTATCACGTGCACAATCCTCCTGATTTCACTCGGATCACCGTCCCAGGGCAAAACCTCCAAGTAGGCCAGACAACCTTGCCCTGACTGGACCAGGTCAGACTGAAATGAACGGGCCACATGGAGCCCATAATCGTCATCACTGACCAGCAGTCCCACCCAAGTCCAACCAAAGTGTTTCAGGATCTGGATCATTGCACGTACCTGAGGACAGGAAGGCAGCGATTGTCTGATTTACTGGTGTCCAGCTTTAAACGATGCAGCTTTTAAAATAACAGTGCTGAATCAGCGGACTGTGGCTTTCCCAAACCAATATTAACGCATCACTTTCACCTGGAAGGCATCACTGGGAATGGTTCTGAAGAAAGATGGAAACCGCTGATGATCACTTAGGCAGGAGCACGTGGAAAAATAACTCACCTGTAGAGAGACGTGCAGAAATCCCGAGTGTATTTCTTCTTGTAAATTTAATTCAAACAGTAAATTTAAAATAGCAAATCACTTACAATAGGCATTTTATATAAACCCAACACACTGGAAATGGCAATAGAAAATGTTGAATAGTGATCCCCAACAATGCCCACCACAGGGGGAGGCCCCTCACAGTCTTCCTCAAGCAGAAACTGCATTTCGGGGCTACTCGCCAGCGACAGCGCACCGCTGAACCCAACCACAAGTGCACCGCAGTTGTCAAAAAGACTGTATCCAAGAGTCAAATTAGGAAGCAAATTGGAGTTTCTGTTGATCTCCTCCACAGCAAAGGCCATGGTCATGGCGTGTCTGAAGCCCAGAATGTCAAAGCTGTTCCACACAAAAGAGATTAAATTGTTTAAAAAAAAAAAAAAAAAATCATTTCAGATGCATGTGCACGTCTTGAACTCACCCTCGGCAGACAGGCTGCTGTGGCTCGGTGGTAAAGGTCAACTCAGGGAAGACGGAGGTGTAGTGGACCTCAAACAGCCCACCCAGGACCACATCGCCGGGCTTGTGCATTTCATTGAGGCGGAAACGTCGCCATAATTTGCAAGACGGGGATGTGGAATAGAGAGAAGATGACGAAGAAAAGAGGAGGATGAGGACGGCACAGGATGGAAAACACCACTCAAGTAGTTCTGTCATAGCTGCCCTTTTCCTGTGACAGCTGCCGATTGTCGGCTATTCTG
>NW_026622220.1:0-11813 GCF_003711565.1 Takifugu flavidus | reverse complement strand
CGAAGCCACACCAACAACGCAACACTCGGGCAACACTCCACAAAGCACCACAACTAGTGATGTCCAAATGAGGCTTCATCAGGCTTTGAACCCTTTTGGACCATCGTGTTGAAAATTGGTTCATTACTCGAAGCTTCAATCATTTCGAACGCGGGCGCCATCTGCTGGCGCATTGGTGGTACTGCAGCCATGCAAAAGGTTGATGACCCAGCAAGCGTGCACTTTGAGTTTTGCTGTTTGTGCACTTTTGATGTTGTATTATTATTATATTATTTTTCTATATATTTTAGGAACAGATGGGGGGTATGGGCCTAAGGTGCTTGGGTGAACTGGTGTGCTTATGCATTTTTATTTAAAAAACAGTTTTCCACAGTCGAGGGTTTGAGGCGGTTTCTCTTTTTTGAAACCATTTCCCCGGCTTTAGAAAACACCCTCTCGCAGGGCACAGAGGATGCTGGTGTTGCGAGGTACTGGTTTGCCAGGTGGTGCAGGTTTGGGTATCGGGCTTTGTTTGTCGTCCAGTACACCAGAGGGTCCTGTGATCGTTCAAGTGGAGGGGCTGACAGATAACGCTGCACCTCCACTATGGCATCAGCGGTGGCATTCCTGGACGCTCTTGCTTCTTCAGCATCCCTGTCCAACAGCTTCCACAGATCAATGACTCAAAATAAAACATTACATAAAGTTTAGTCTGTACATGAATCAATGCAAATAAATCTATTGATCCAAATTCTATCATTTTTGTACCTTGGGAAGAAGCAGCTGGTTCTGGCTGTGCTGTTGAAGTGGATGGCGGGTCCTCTTGGGTGGGTGCATTCTGCAACAATGCCGCACACTCCGATTTTAACCGGTGCACAGCTGACTCGGCATTTGAAGGGCTTTGGAATCCGAGTGTTTTAAATCTTGGGTCAAGTAATGATGATAAAGAGAAGATGCTTGTGGTTTCTATCCCACTGAGTTTATCATTCATAATTCTATTGAGGTTTATGCCAAGGTCTTTTGCCGTTTTGTTTGAGTTCTGTGCCATCAGCTCACTCAAAGCATGCTTCAGCATTTTTATCAGGGGTGTTATTTTTGATCCCGACACCTCTTTTCATGTGAGAGCTCTACGGTGGCAGCATGAAAAGGTGACAGTATCTTCCTACACTCAGATGCACACTCAAAGTCATCTGCAGTCAATAGGTCCAAATCTGTGGGCAGAGTGGTCAGAGCAGCTGCAGCTGCATCCCTCTGCTCATAAAAACGCTGCAGCATCTCATAGGTGCTATTCCATCTTGTGTCTACTTCAATTATTAGTTTTGTGACAGGACGGCCCATTTGCACCTGGATCTGCTGCAGCTTCTCTTTAGCGGTGGTGCTTGATTTAAAATAGGTGATCATCCGCCTCGTTTTTGATCTTATATTATCTAGCCCAGGAGTAGCATCCATGGCCTTTTTGACAATCAAGTTTAGTGCGTGAGCCAGGCAGACGGCGTGCTGCACCCGCAGAATATTTGCTGCACCCGCAGAATATTTGCTGCTGCATCAGTCACCAAGCACCTCACCTTCTCTTCAAGAGCCCATTCCCTTAAAATCTCTCGAGCAGTTCCAGCGACGTTCTCTGCTGTGTGACTGATAGGAAAAGGCCGAACTCCCACCAGGGTGGTGGAGAGTTCACCTGCATGAATAGCATGACAGGTGACGGCGAGATACGCATCCATGTTGATGGAAGTCCACATATCTGCAGTCAAGCTGACACTGTCAACATTCTGCAGGGCTGCCTTGGCCTTCTCCTTTTCTTCCACTTCCCTCCTCTCCACCATGGCTTAACTGTCTGCCTTGATGGAAGGGTGCATGTGGGATCCAGTTTAGCCACCAGAGCACGGAAGCCAGGATCAGACACCACAGTGAAAGGCTGGGAATCTTTCACTATGAATCCACTAGAGCTTCATCAAGCTCCTGCTTCCTGCTACATAAAATATGGAAGTTAGCAGAACAAGATTAATTTAGTTAATTAACTAATTTTATACACCCAAACCTACGCAGTAAAGTTTAAAAGTTACTCTTAATATTGCCTGAACAGCACCCACTCACCTGGTGGAAACGTCATCACAGCAGCACCAGCTTCATTCTCATGTTTGGCTCGGTAATGCCTCATCATTGATGACGTGTTATTATATATGTCGGGAACAAAGCAAACACTTCACCTGCAAATTAAAAATGAGATGTGTGTGTGGTTTATTATTTGTTACTGTGTGAATAAGAGTTGAATAATACGTTTGTAACACTTACCTTGTTCGGCGGCACCATTTCAAAGTGGTCCCAGACTTGAGATCTCTTCCTGGTTGGTTCCATTGCAAAGCAATAAGAAAGCAAACCGATAGCAATACGAACGCTAATCAAAATCAATCCAAAAGGTATTGACCAGACAGGCAACGTATTGCGCTAAAAGCCCCGCCCACTGAACCGAACCAGTCAGCTGATTCAGTCAGAATGAAGCAGTGAAGAGGTTCCAAACGTCATCAGTCACGTGATTTGAAGCGAACGCGGAGGAGTGCTCCAGAAAAATGCTCGATCGAGTTTTGGGGCGTGGTTCTAAGTCCAGCTACTCTGTGGTCGTCTTGTCTGGACACCACCATTTCTGCAACACTGATCTGATAAGAACATGCTGAGAAGTTCCGTGACAAATCTTTTTGCGGCTATTGAGAAATAACAAATGCCTCCATTCTCGGGGAGTATGAGCCACAGAAGGTGAAGAACCAGTGTCTTTTGGTTCTGTGGATCTACCTGTCAGCAGCCAAATGTGGTACGTAATATTTTCTCAAAGTAATGAAATAGACTTAAACTAAGTTCGAACAGCTCAACCTCAAACTTATCACAGCTCAAAGGTTTTTCTCCAAGGCACAAAGGTGAAGAGAAGCTATATCAAGCGAATGGGATAGAACCGAAAGAGAAAGCACACTAGAACCACTTATTATTTTATGAACAGGCTGACTTTTTTTCAATTCTTTATTTGATTCAGAAACGTGCGCATAGCAATAAATAAATTGATAAAGAATATGATTAGTGTGATATACAACCCCTTAGCAGAGGTACAATCAGACCAACCTAAACTGCAAAAAGGTGAAACTGAATGCTGTTTTATGTGATAATACAAAATTAGTTTTGCTGTTTGATGGTAAGTAAAGAATTAAAGCATGAGTACTGTTGGGCTGGCCACCATTCAGCGTTAACTTGAACTGCTCTCGCCACATTTTTAAAGATAACAAACATTCCCCAATCAATACTTTTAACAGACAAACTTTAACCAACTGTATCCATATGTCATTGACCAAAGAAGTGTATGTAATTGAATAAAAATCACAAGTGCAAACAAGAAGAAAAACACAATTAAAAACAAACATGCAAAAAGAAAAACACATGAAAAAGAAAAACACATGAAAGGTTCATTCTTGAAGCACAACACAGTGCACTGAAGCAGATGTTACACAAGAACAAATTTCCCCATTCTTAGGGAGTACTTAGTAGCCATAACCTTATTTATTGGTTGTAACTATTTTAATCTTCTGTACCTGCTGCATTTCGTCTCTTATTTTTTTGGATATCTTTAGTAAAGTCACTTTCTGCTGTCTTTCTTCTTTGGTGAGAGATGCAGTATCTGTAAAGACAAGGAGAGACTGAATTGGGGTCTGTGGGGTCTCTTTTATGACACATTGGTTTAAACTCCTCCATTTATGTACTTTGAACAACAGTCTAACTTGATTCCAAGTTACTTTAACTCATTGGACGTCTCTTGTAGCCTTTGTGCAGAATTGGAAATGTGTGGAAAATGCACTTGTTCAGGTGGATTTTTCTGGAAGCGTTCCTACCCTGCTCTCCACATCTGGACCTCTCAGAGGACGTGGCTGTTGGAGCAGACCTAAAGAATTGCATTAAGGCCACTCCACTCAGCATTTTGCCATTTAGAGCTCAGAGGGACTCCTCTGGAAATGGCAGCTCTGTGTTCAACGCTTACCATCACAATTAATTAATTAAAAAATTATGAGCCTAAATGCCAAAGATTAACCCAAATCTGAACGTAAATTTAAATGTTAATGTTTATCTCCATGTAGGTTTTCATTCAGCCAGGTCATAGTAATCCATTAAGGTATTAAGGAATTATTTTAATTAACTAAAATTGTTGATGTGAAGTTCATTTGATCTATTTACTATTGGCTGAAGATGTGTTTGCATGAGCAACATCTTCATGAGTGAATGTCCTTAGTCCTGTGGAAGCTTTAATAAAGGAGAGGAAATTTATTTTTGAATGTTTTTACTCATATTTCTAAGTTCTTTGCTGTTCAAATCTGCCTTTTCTGTATATTTGTGCACTGACGATCCTGTAAAGAATAAACAGATTAATCTGAAGTGATCAATCATGTGAAATTAGAAAGTTTCTTAGTTTCTAAATGTTTTTGAATGTTGATTCATCTCTTTTAAAAAAATCAGAACCGCTGATCCCACTGTGAGGGTCCAGAGTTTTGACTCCATTTGTTTGTGTGTTTCAGGTTCCCATTCTCTTGAGTTCTTGTCTACAGGACGTGTTCAGCCTGGATCTGGGCTCCATTTTGAACAAGTTACAGAGTTTGATGGAGTTGTGATCTCTCACTGTGACAGTGGGACACAACAAGAACACTTCAAACCCGTCCTGGAATCCCACAACTTACCTGGGACCTGCAGACCAGCATGTTATGATGTTTTTGATGCTCTCAAAGAGATTTCTCAATTCATCAATCACACACGGAGTAAGTTTGTAGCACATTTGCTTTATAACGTGTTTAATTTGTTGAAGATGAACTGAACATTTTACATAAAACAATCCTTGTAGATGTTCAGCGGCGGCGTGGCTGCATCACGTCAGACGAGAGGCTCGAATCTGCTTTTGACAACTGGGCAGTGAATGGAGAGGGTTTCATTCAGTTTGATGCTGGAGCTCAGAAATGGAAAGCCCTGTCTCCTTCTGCAGAATTATTAAAAATTGTGGAACGGCTATGACGCCCAGAACCATTTGTTTGGACACTTCATCAATGAAGAATGTCCAAAAATGATCCATCAGATCAAATTAAGAGAAGTTGAGAAAAGAACAGGTGAACACACAACACACAACACACACACACACACACACACACACACACACACACGTGGTTCACTGTTCAAAGAGTGACAACAGACAACCCTGATCATCACCTTTTCTATCCTCCTGCAGATCTCCGTGTGTTTGCCAACCCTGTTGATTTAACCAAGGCATTGCTGAAGTGCCACGTCACCAGTACTGACAAATCAGTGCGTTCAGTGTCTCTGACTGAAGACGGGGCCACCAAGGCAAACTGGATCACTGTAACTGGCCCGTTGCCTTCTGGGGATGGATCAGTGATCCTCATCCTGACAGCTGAGGTCCCCCTGATCCACACCAACATCTATGGCTGTGTTGTCCAAACAGAAGACAGAACCATCACTGTCATGTGGGTGAGAACTTTACATTTACATACTGCTGCATGATTGTTATTGAGTCGTGATCCAGGCTGCACACAGGCCAGTGGGATCTTATTGTTGCTGGGGGGGTTCTGGTGTGTTGGGTACTCTGGTAAAAGTCCCTCATGAAGAAGCTCTGAAACGTTCCTGGTGATTCTCTGGTCTTTTCTGGCTGTTTCGATGCTGTTGAAACTTATTTTAGAGATTTTTCGGTCTCAACACAGTTTTTTTTCTTCCCATTTAATTAACAACATTTAACGTTTATTATTTATTGGTTATTGAGTCAAAACAATACAGGCTAATTTAACTTTGTGTTCAAGTTTCAAATGATTGAGGTGTTTTGAAACATCTGATTTGAGAAATACTGGACTTGAGCTGTGTGAAAATAACAAATGTAACTGTAGTGTAACAATAGTGTAAATTGTGTCAGCTACATTTGTCAGCATCAACATTATTAGTTTACAGTCATAATTATTATTTTTATTACTGTGTTTTAATTAATAATGATGGATTTTCCCTTTCATTTCAGATGGAAACACACTTGATGGAAGAGAAATTCTTTACGCAACTGTTAATTGGATATTGTGGAAAATTTTGAGCATTGTTACATTTTCATGTGTTTTTCTTCTAATCTGCACAACAGCAGTGGTGCTCAAACGTACGTTTCACTACTTTTGTTGAAACATTTATGTCATCTATTGTTATGAACAGATCAACAAGTTTCTGAAGGCTTACACCTGACAGCATCTATTATTGTGCTTCCATTTCCTTTCACCACAGACAATAAGAAGATCAAAAGAAGAATGAAAAAGACAATTCCAGAAAGCATGACAGAAACTGAGAAAGAAAACCTAAGATGTCCCTTGTAATGAAACCATTACAAGACCCAAAGATTAATTGAAGAGGATTTTATCCACCAGAGATTCAAACAGAAATAACATCTATCAGACGGAATATTTTACTCAGCATATTGAAGGTGCACCTCTGCAGATTTTGGACGCTGCTCTAACCTTCACTGACTGTTGAAAGTGAAACAGATGAGGCTTCAGTGCTAACAAAATCACTAGCAAACAGCAATCTACAAACGATGGCTTGGAGGAATGTCCAGGGAAATAACAGAATAGAAGCGGAGACTGTCAGCACAGCCAGCAGCCGGGACGTCCCGCTGAGAGAGACAGAGAGACGGGGACTGTGCCATTTAATAGGCAGCACCCAGGCACAGCCCGTCACTCCACTGGGGACCTGTAAGACCCCCAGTGTCCAGGAGGGGGCACTGGGGTTGTCCCGTTGACAAAAGGAAAAGAAGAAACTTACGAAAGGGCAGCTCTCTTGACAATTGTAAATGTTTTCATTGAAATAAACTTTTGAAAACCACAATTTAACACCAGAAGATGGAGACAGTGGGACAATAAAAATCAAAGTATATCTGTGATTTTTGCCTATGTGAATAGAAATAAATGCCAGTGCTATGATGTTAGATCAATAAATGTGACAACTGTGTAATCATCCATTTTACAAGTATGAATCTCAGTTGGAAATCTTGTGTAAGATAAATAAAACAACTTTTACCATGTGAATTAAGAGGGCAATCATTCCACAGCGAGAAAAACTCATTTCATTTCTTATAGTGGACATTCGGCAGGTTATAATCTCAGGTTCTGATCCAATAAATTAAAATAATCCCACACCAGTGTCATTCACTCATACGGAGCCATTGTTTGACCCTCCTTCATTAACGACTGTTGGCAGAAAGACTTGGGACTCAAAATCCTCCTGCTCAGTAGTTCAACCTGTTTCCATGTTGATAAGTCAGACATCTACCAAGACAATGGGTTTGTCTGATGGTGTGTTTGAGTGACTTAACCTGTGAGCTTTGCACAGTGTACTAATATGCTGGCAATTAGCCTGAGCCACTATATGAAAAACCAAATTGTTCAATTGTCTCCCTGAAGTCCCCATCATGTGCTTTAGACCTTCCAAGTGTGTGTTTTTGTTCCTATGATGCCTGTGTGTCTGTTGACTTCAAAACAAAAATCAGGTCCCCATTTCAAAACACCAGTTTTACTGTGTTGTACAGCAGAGAACTGTGTGTGCACGTTGGATACACTGTGGATGTGCTTTTAGCATTGCTATCGTGGATTGATAATATTGCTTCCAGTCACAGCATGTTCATGCCCCCATCAACGTGGTGATTGCCTCCCTGTAGAGACTGAAAACACCACTTCCTCTCACTTCCCTCCCCTCGTGCGCTGCTACACACCAGCCTCTGCCACCTCTATTCTGGCCATTTTTGGTAACCCTGAGAAGTTTAATGCGAAACATGGTCATAAAAAAGGTTTTCCTAAAATTCTGAAACACTGTCTCGTGCCTTTTGGTGAGCTGAAACATTGGACCATTTTTTTAACACACACCTGGTTCACCAGAACTATTCCTGGGGCAAAACTCCCCAGATTAGGGTTTTCAGCAACAACTTCATTTCATCTCCCAATTTTGCCACAATCGCCCTCTTGGGTTTTTGTTCCCTGATTGATTCCCATGTAAGATTATATTTGCCAGTTTGAACTTCTCAGATTTTAGGTCCGCCCTTTTGTTTCCTCTGCCTTCCCACTTAAAGTTTATATTGTAAACTTTGAGACTTGGTTGAACATTAACATCTGCTGGCAAAGTGCATGTTCTTTTTGACACACCCTTCACTTCCCCACCGCTGTGGATACGACACTGACCTGTTGAGAGACAAGCCGAGAACTTCGATGACAAATATTCTTGCCGTCCTGGACAATTAGCTAAGTCTATATACATATATAGGACACACAAACAGATGCAACTGTGTCTGCACCTTCTAGAAACTTTGAGTATAGCAAAAGAACATCAGATTACATTAGTGTATTTGCTACTGAATTTGTTGCAATTCATGTGGCAGTTCAGTGGGTTTATCAGAACAACATCCAGAAGGCAGTAACTTGTAGTGATTCAGTATCAGCATTAACAAGCATCAAAACAGGAGCATCAAAAGCTCATCAAAATTTAGTAATCAATATAATCAGAGAGTGGAGGAAAGGTGCAGGGAAGGGGCTTTGTGTTGTGTTTCTGTGGACCCCAGCTCACATGGGGATCTTGAGGAATGAAAGGGCAGAGAGGTTGGCAAAGGAAGCAGAGAAGAGGAGCAATGTTGACAGAGAAATTAATGATCAAAGTCAGAAGGCAAGAGTGTTGTGTGGGTAAAAGCAAATGAGCAGTGGCAACAGAGCGGGGAAACAGAGGTCAAGGGGAGGCATCTTCTTTCCAATACAAAGGAGGGACAATGCATCAAGGAGAAGGGAAAAGAGCAGGAAAGAGCAGGTTATAATAACAAGGTTAAGAATTAGGCAGAGCAACTTAGACAATATGCTATACATTGTGGAGAAGCATCCATCTATGTGAGCAGTGTCATGAACTGGAGACAACAGAACATGTGCTTTTAATGTGTAGGCATAATAGTGAGAAAAGGAAGATGATGATGGATGGACTGAGGAAACTGGGAATGGTGGATGTGGATGAGCTGGGTAGAGAGTTCAGGTGGGAGGAAAGAGCTTTATAAATTTCTTACGTACTGGTCTAGTAAAAAGGATGGAAGGATGGATACGCTAGATAGAGGACAGAAGGTGGCAGCTCCAATATAGATGCCAACTGCCTTTAAAACCAAAAGAAATAGTGGAAACAAACAACAAAAAGCAACAAGATGAAGATCGGTAGATTTGTCTGGTTCCGATCAGGACACAAAGTAATGATGGGCAAATTAAGCTTTTGTGAATTCCCGAACCACTTGTAATGATTACTCGAAGTAATGTTTACCTGAAGTTGCAGTTCTAGCGCCCTCTCCTGGCGACCCGCGAGCCTGCACTGCAGGGTTGGAGCCGCTATTGGTGACCGGGAGGCGCACACATGAGCTTTGTTTGTTAAGGAGAAAATGCTGGTAAAATATGCCATAGCTTGGGTATTCTTGTGTAACTGTGGACTCGAGGTTTTTTATTGAGGTACGTTATTTTTCCACAGTATTGGGATTTAACCAGTTTCTTTTTTGCTCACAATTTCTCCACATTTGGAGAATATTCTTCTGCAGGGTACAGTAGATGCTGGCATGCATAGAAATCTTTTGGCCCGCTTGAAAAGGTTGGTGTAACGATGTCTGTGATTTAGCCAGTAGGCGAGTGGGTCCTCTGACCTGGCCAGAGGTGGGCTGCTCATGCACCGCTGCCCATCTACCGTCGCATCTGCCATAGCATTCCCAGCCCTTCTTGCATCTGAGGCGTCTCGGTCCAGCGTTCCCCAAAGGTTAATATCTACAGTACACCTACTACCTACTACAATTACACGCTTAAATCTCAACCTGTCCGAATCTTGACACGAGCGGTGTCAGTGAATCACGTGTTTGGACCCAGACGTCACCTCTATGGCGGGTATTTCCTGGTACTGAACAAAGGCTCCGCCCACAAGGCGGGGTCCAGCTCTTACTAAGCGGCGACTTTCACGCCCATTCAATGAGACCGTAGCACTCGCCCACTTTTAAGAGAATCGGTCTTTATCACAAAGAACCCTCGTCATGGTTCTTCCAGACTGTTTCAGATGAGGACAACAAGTGTTTAGCGACCTTCATTTAGGAAGATGAACATTGGTCTTCTGTTTTGGATCCTGCTCCCAGCAGCAGATGCGGTAAGTTGAGGAAACTTTCTTTACACGCACGTTCTGAGCGCTGTGTTGCGCTTTTCTCAGGTAGAAATAGACAAACAATCAATCAGCTCTCTGTGTAGATGCTCTTCTCCCACATTTGGTCTTGTTCCTCTCAGATGCCCCCCAAAGACTCACAATCTCACATGACTCCTTAGGCAGCCACACCTTTTAGAGCACATGCTAATCAAAGAACACACAATGATTCTGATTAAAACAACTCTCCCCAAACTCTTGCATGAATATAAATATTCAAAACGAGTGATTGATTGAACACCTCACTGGTCGGTGATACTGCCATCGACTTTTCAAGAACATTCAAAACGCCCTTGTTTTTGTTTAGCTCTGCAATAAAAACATCAACGAATAATGCACCAGGAACTGGTGAAATACTTGAAGATATTTGGGCAGTGACACTATTCTAAACGAAAATAGTGCCAACCGAACCGAAATGACTGAGTTTTGCGAGTTTCTCTGGTTCCCGCCGCCGGTTGCGCGTGCGTTCCTGAGCAGTGACCATACAGGGAGGCGCAGCAGTACTGCACACTGTCTCAGTGGTTGATGAAACCGGTAAGTACCCTCTGCCTGTGTGTGTGTGTGTGTGTGCGTGTGTGTGGTGTGTGTGTTTTAATATTTAATACTTATTTAATATTTTAATATCACAGGCATATGCATGAAATAGTTGTCACTTGTTGATACGGCATCTGTCTAAACACTGATTTAAACCTATTTCCACCATTTCACTGAAATTGTTGTCTTTATCAACATTTATTTGTCAAGAAATACAGTAATTCAACATGAAAATTTACATTCAAAAATGATGCATGAACAAGCTGGCAAGATATTGTTTTAGTCAGAATCCGTTTATTATTGCAAATATTTTTGGTGTTAGTCAGCTCATTTGTTGTCCTCATGTGGTTGTTGGTCCAACTGTCTCGAACTACCCTTGAATCTCAAAAGCAATCCAAGAAAATCTCCCAGGTAACTGTCCAAACACAGATGTATTTTTTAGTTGTTGACTATCTGAGGATTTGCTTTGATTTTGATGCCTGCACACAGAGTACGAAGAGAGTGGAGATTAAACCTCGTTTCTTATTGGTGCCTGTTCAGATGCTGTAGTAAACCTTGTTTATATTCAGTTTATGAGGAATCTATTATGATATTTTGGGTTATTGTTGGGTCTTTTGACCTGTTTCTCATCCTGCTGCTCCATGTTTCCTTCACAGCTTGTGGAAAGAGGCTGTTTTTCATTCTGGTTGTTT
Organism: Takifugu flavidus; assembly: GCF_003711565.1. NCBI lineage: Eukaryota > Metazoa > Chordata > Actinopteri > Tetraodontiformes > Tetraodontidae > Takifugu > Takifugu flavidus. The sequence goes on along the minus strand of NW_026622220.1, from coordinate 357 downwards.
GTTTTTAGTGGTGTTTTGTCAGTTGAGTGTTTGTGAAGAGGGATTATAGTAGGGGAACGAGGAAGCAGCCCTGAGGAGTTCTGGTGATCAGGATGAGAGGAGATGAGATGTGGGTTTTTATCCTGACATGTGGTGGTCTGGCTCAGAGAGGATCAATGATGATGATCAAAGAGATGTTTTTGCTTTTTTTTGATACCGTCCACCAATTTGAGCAGATACGACTCACAGCTTAAGGTTTAAAATAATTAACCATAATATTAAACTGTTTACATCTTTCAATATTAATTTGACAAGACCTGAGATTGTGATAAATTTATAACATGATTATTTTGTCAGAACCGCTGATCCCACTGTGAG
>NW_026622219.1:0-11851 GCF_003711565.1 Takifugu flavidus | reverse complement strand
GAGGTACTTGAACTCCTCCACTTGGGGCAGGATCTCCTCCTTGACCCGGAGAAAGCACTCCACCTTTTTCCGGTTGAGAACCATGGCCTCGGATTTGGAGGTGCTGATTTTCATCCCAGCCGCTTCACATGCGGCGGCGAACTGATCCAGTGATAGTTGGAGGTCACGGGCCGATGACGCCAACAGGACCACATCATCCGCAAAAAGCAGAGACCCGATCCTGAGGTCACCAAACCGGATCCCCTCAACACCATGACTGCACCTAGAAATTCTGTCCATAAAAATTATGAATAGAATCGGTGACAAAGGGCAGCCCTGGCGGAGACCAACCCTCACGAACGAGTTCGACTTACTGCCAGCAATTCGAACCAAGCAATTCCAGCAATTCGAACCAAACTCTGGCACCGATCGTGGGAGCGGACGGCCCGTATCAGCGGGCCCGACACCCCATACTCTCGGAGAACCCCCCACAGGACCCCCCGAGGGACATGGTCAAATGCCTTCTCCAAGTCCACAAAACACATGTGGAGTGGTTGGGCAAACTCCCATGCACCCTCGAAGACCCTCCTGAGGGTGTAGAGCTGGTCCACTGTTCCACGCCCAGGACGAAAACCACATTGCTCCTCCTGAATCCGAGGTTCGACTGTCCGGCGGACCCTCCTCTCCAGTACCCCTGAATAGACCTTACCAGGGAGGCTGAGGAGTGTGATCCCCCTGTAGTTGGAACACACCCTCCGGTCCCCCTTCTTAAAAAGAGGGACTACCACCCCGGTCTGCCAATCCAGCGGCACTGCCCCCGATGTCCACGCGATGTTGCAGAGTCAAGTCAACCATGACAGCCCTACAACATCCAGAGCCTTAAGGAACTCCGGGCGGATCTCATCCACCCCCGGGGCCTTGCCACCGAGGAGTTTTTTGACTACCTCGGCAACTTCAGCCCCGGAGATATGAGAGCCCATCTCCAGGTCCCCAGGCCCTACTTCCTCACTGGAAGGCGTGTTGGTGGGATTGAGGAGGTCCTCGAAGTATTCCTTCCACCGATCCACAACATCCCGAGTTGAGGTCAGCAGCACACCATCACCACTATACAGTGTTGACAGTGCACTGCTTCCCCTTCCTCAGACGCCGGATGGTGGTCCAGAACCTTTTCGAGGCCATCCGAAAGTAGTTCTCCATGGCCTCACTGAACTCTTCCCACGCCCGGGTCTTTGCCTCGGCAACGGCCGTAGCTGCACTCCGCTTGGCACGCTGGTACCCATCTGCTGCCTCAGGAGTCCCACAGGCCAGTAAGGCCCGATACGACTCTTTCAGCTTGACGGCATCCCTCACCGCTGGTGTCCACCAGCGGGTTCGGGTATTGCCGCCACGACAGGCAATTGTTGGATTGCAGTACCTCTCGTGTGTCACTGCCAATCCGCGTGTTCTTTAAATGAAGACTTCAAGTAAACAAATGTCAATTTCAAAATGTATTTAGCAAACAGATGTATTTAGCAAACAGATGTATTTAGCAAACAGATGTATTTAGCAAACAGATGTATTTAGCAAACAGAATCAATTCAAGATACAAATATTACAGAGCTCTGGGCCAGTTCATAACCCTAGCAACAACAAAGTCAATTGTCAGGGCATGAAGTCTGACGACCTAACTATCCCTTGACCCAGTCTTATATAGAAAGATATATGTAAATTATTGATGCTAATTCAGTCCAATCCAGTCCTTCTTCTTGGATGACCCCATCTTCTTCTTCCAGCCTCCTTTGGTGTTGGTGTGGTCCTTCTTGTCCATTATCTTCTCCAGATGTCCAGGTCCGAAGTCATATTCCTGCCAAGGAACTTATCAACACCAGTAAACTACGTTGTCATGTTTTAGGATGGGGATCTACCCTTTCCTGTCTGGCTGGCTCCAACTGTCTGACCAGTCTTCAGGTCAAGGAAGGGTCAACTGACTTGCTTATGTGTATTCCTACTAAAGAGTATATAGTATTCTTAACTTCTAAACTAACTGTAACATAAAACAAAACATGTAGTATAACACATGCTAATAAGATAAAAGATGCTAACAAGATAAAATATTTCTCTTCAGTCCCCCTTTTGGCCTAGCCTAAACTAGGCCAATACTACCAAATTATTGTCAATTCCCTTAAATCTCTCCATCACTTACTCCCATCAAGGGAATGGTTTCCCCCTTCGAATTTGAGCCATCTGGTAAGGAGGAGGTTGCTTTCCTTCAATTGCAGTTACGATTATACGATTACATAGAGAACGAATACAAGGAATACAACAACAACCACACAAAATTAAGCCGGCAGTTGCAGAAATTAATGACATCAAAACAGATACAATGATCACTTTCCATTTACCAAACATTCTATCCATCCATTTCTCTAGTGGATTAGTTACACCAGAATGCTCCTTCATTTCGTCTGACAATGTCCGCAAACCTTCCAGTGCCCGGGTCACAGAACCATCTGGAGCTGTATTATTAGGAATGAATGTACAACATTGATCTCCAAACATAGCACAAACCCCTCCTTTTTCTGCTAAAAGCACATCAAGTGCCATTCTATTTTGCACAGTCATCAAAGAAGTGGCTGCAACCTGTTCTGACAGGCCAGCCACTGCATCTCTGGTGAGATTCGCCAATCGCTGCACATTATAATGAACATAATTGATTCTATCCACATTCTTATTTGGAGTTATAGGAAACAGTGCAGAGATTAAAGGTAAATTTTCAAATCCAGCTGATACCTGGTCCACTAATTTATATTCATCAGGGACTCCCCTTGGAATTCCAATTGAATCAATATATGTTGGGGATCCCTGTGTGAGATCAAATGATGTTCCTCTCCTATGTCTAATTGAAGGTAGCACCTGCTCCCCCTTTGGACTTAATAAAGTGATAGGGAGTAGGAGACGAACCAGAGTACATGTTCCTGACCAGTCGGGTGGGATTGCTGGCATCAGGTGTGTGGATCACAGTGCCAAAACAAATCAGCTCGATGAACTGGAAAGTGTGAAGCGTTACTCCATGTAGTGACATTTACCATGTACTTACACCATGTTGAAGGCAAGTCACCTACCAACCTTCTTCCCGTTCGTGACAAGCAGGTAAAATTGGATCTGACTGAAACAAATGTAGGAGGAGCTGTCTTATTCGAGACCACTGGAAAAAGAGCTGACAAAGTGGAACAATTAACAGGATTATCATACATGTGTAAACTTAACATACAATGAAATCCCTGAGGGTCTGCTTCTACAAGCAATGGGGCCGGGGCAGTATATAAAGTAGGTCTAGCAGCAGAGCAGGCAACACAATTTGTCATTTTTTGATCCTTTGCTGTAGCCTGGATCCATTCCAACCAGATATTTACATCCCCATAGCCTGTAGCGATCTTCACCACATCTTCCGCAGTAATTTACTAAAATCCACTGCTACTACATTAGGATCAGCCACTGGAGTTGCCAAAGTTGGTACAGGGATTGAATTATTCCTAAAATTAATTTGAATTATACCTTTAGGATCTTGACCTCCAACATGTACACCTAACACTATGAATAACCTATCATCACCTTTATTATTTATTATCTCCGGAAAATAATGCATACTTTTAATAGAGAATAATAAAGGATTCAACCCCTTATGATTCTGCCCTGCTAAAAGTCCTCTAGTGAATGTAATTTTTTCCCAGTTTTCTTTTGACCAGCCATGTGGAGGAGAGGCACTCCAAGCCTGCCCTGTCCACCAGTTAACATAATCCCAACCTGGACACATTGCCCCAAAACGTGGCCCATAATCATTTTGGCAAATCTGATGGACATTTCTGTACATACATAAGTAAACATCCATGTTCCTCCAATTTCCAGGGTCTCTACAGCCACCTATGACCTCACATAAATCAAACTGAAATGTTGTATCACTCCCTTTGATGTAATCAAGAATCACCCCTGTGTAACCCAGACAGATGTCTCCCACGTTGCCTTGAGATCCTCCCCACAACGCACACAAAAGTAGAACTGTAATCATTGTGCCGTCTCCTGTAGATGTTTCCGAATCTGTCCAAGCGTTCTCTGTGGATTACCTGCTGGGGTACATTGATTCCAGTGATACCAGAGTCAGGGTTAATGTGTTAGAGTGTTAGTATGTTAGTATGTTAGGGTTAACATGTGATGTTCACTCTACAACTTCAAAGGGACCAGTCCACCTGTGCTCTGACCACTTTCACTTGATGACTCTCAGAAGACCCACTCGGCTGTGTGTGGAATTCCTGGATCCTCACTGGATGTGGTTGCTGAAGTTGCCTGTTGGGAGAAAACTGAGAGAGTCGCTTTTAGTTGATCAAAATAAGGTTTATATTTCAGAAAAGGTGCTGGGCTAGCCAATGGATTTTCTGCTCCTGGTCCCGGAAAGGGAACACCCCTCTCGAGCTCAAAGGGAGTGAATCCTGTTCGGGAGCTAACAGAGCTTCTTACTGACATCAAGGCTATTGGAAGCGCCTGTGTCCATTTCATTCCACTGTGAGCACATATCTTGCCAATTTTGCTCTTCAGTGTTTGATTCATTCTTTCTACCTTCCCTTGTGAATATGGGTGATAGACGGTGCCAAATGCATGTTTAAGGCCTAATGGTTTTTCTACTTCTTGTAAATCTTTATTTTTAAAATGAGTCCATTATCAAACCTAATTTGTTTGGGAAAACCATGTGTTGGAATATATTGATTAATCAAAAATTTAATAACACTTTTTGCATCTTCTGCTTTTACGGGAACCGCCTCTGGGCAGCCAGTGTATGCATCCACTGCCACCAAGAGGTATCGGAACCCATTGACCCTGTCCATCATATCAGTGAAATCTATAATTTTCTGGCCCTGTCATGGGGGCAACTGGAAACTTGCCCTCATGTGGTCGAATTGTTGATTTCACATTAAAGTGTGTGCATATTGAACATTCTCTGATATAATTTTCTACACTGGCTGACAAAAATGGATGCCACCAATGTGTTAGATACCGCATCATTTGTGGTTTCCCGCAGTGTGTCAGGCCGTGGGCCTCTTCCAGAACGGCATCTACCAGACCGGGCGGGAGAACAGGTCTGCCGTCTGGGCCCCGCCAAATTCCTTCAACTTTCACAGCCCCCCTTTCCTTCCAAACAGTTTTTTCATGTGGAGAAGCTTCTTCTTGATCACAACTAAGTCTTTCCCTATCGTATCTTGGAAGAATTTCATGAACTGTTTTCTCTGCCAACAACAAATTGTAACTTGGTTTATAACCTGCAGCTCTCTTTGCTGCCTGATCTGCAGCCTCATTACCTCTTCCCTCCAGAGAGTTCTCTTTGCTGTGACCTTTGCACTTTACGACTGCGACCTCTGCTGGCTCCATGAGTGCCTGTGTCAGTTGCCTCATCTCTGCCTCATGTTTTATAGGAGATCCTGATGCTGTGTTAAAACCTGCCCGCAACCATTGACAAAGTTCTAAGTGTATTGCTCCCACGACATATGCTGAATCTGTATAGATGGTCACTCTTTTTCCCTTTGATATTTCTAATGCTCTAATAACTGCCTTCAATTCTGCAAGTTGTGCTGACTCTTTACCTGTTAGGTTTCCTGTTTCCACTTCCTCAAAGCCTTCTTCTGACTGTCTAACTATTGCATAGGCAGCTTTCAGACCCTCTTGTGGGTGTCTGAAACAACAGCCGTCTGTGAATAGTATTTCATCTGGATCCTTTAACGGCTCCGTCTTAAGATCTACTCTGATTTTTTCATCTTTCTTCACTTTCTCTTCACATCTGTGTGGTTCACCCTCTCCCATGCCATCTGCCATATTGATCCCTTCATGTGTGTATGTTATGTGTGGTGCCGTTAAAATCTTGTCCATCCTGGTCTGCCTAAGTGAGGTCATGGTGAATGCTGCTGAGCTGACCAGTGATACCACACTATGTGTTGTAAGAACTGTCAGAGCATGACCCATCACTAAATGTGCTGTTTTTTGTAAAAGTTTTGCTACCCCTGCTACATGCCTTACACACGATGGCTGCCTGTTTTCAATGGGGTCCAGCATTATACTTGCATACATTAATACTTTCCTTTTCACCCCCTTTTTTCTGAAAGAGAACACCATTTACTGTATGTTCTCCTTCAGAAACATCCAAAAAGAAAGGCTCTTTGTAATCTGGAACTGCCAAGTATGCAGCTGTAGTGAGTGCCTGTTTAAGGGCAATGAATGCTTTCTCTCCCTCAGTTGTCCATGTCAACCGAGCTGTCAAATTACGCATTCCCTGTTCATTCACCATTGCACGTAGGGGCGTAGTCTTTTCTGAGTATGCAGGGATAAAGTGTCTACTATAGCCCGCAAGACCCAGAAATGACAACATTTCCTTTACAGTCTCTGGCTTAGGATGTTCAAGGATAGAGGATTTATGAGCTGGTGATACACCTGTACCCTGAGCAGAAACCACCCTACCTAAGAACGTCACAGAGCGACGACAACACTGAAGCTTCTTTCTAGAGACCTTAAATCCCTTTTCCCACAAATGCGTAAGGAGTGCCTGTGTTGCCCGCAAACAAGACTCAGCTGATGTAGCCGCCAATAAAATGTCATCAACATATTGAATCAAGACCACCCCTTCTGGTAGAGTGAGGTCCTTCAACAACTTCCGTAATGTCTGATTGAAAATACCAGGGGATAAAATAAATCCCTGTGGTAAACGTGTATATCGTAATTGTCTGCCTTTATATGTGAAAGAAAAGATGTCACGCATAGCAGAGTCCAGTGGGAGACAAAAAAATGCATTAGCCAGATCAATACATGTGAACCATTTATGGGAAGGAGACAAAGCTGATATTGCAGTATATGGGTTGGGAACTGGCACTGTGGGTGTTGTCACAATAGAATTAATACGTCTCAAATCATGAGCCATCCTATATTTCCCTTTTTCCTGCTTCTCAACTGGCAAAATCGGAGTATTCCATGCTGAAGTGGAATACTCAAGAACCCCAGAAATTAACAGCCCTTCTATTGTTTCCTGAATGCCTTCCTCAGCAGGTGGTCTGTGTTTATATTGACTCTGCCAGACAGGGGTGTAATCCGAGACACTGAATGACACTGGCTCAACAGTAGAACACAACCCCACATCTGTCGGGCCAGAGGACCATAAAGTTTCTGGAAGTGCATTTAAAATTTGTGCACTGTCCGGATGATCAGTCTTTTCTCTCCCATGAAACCTCTGAATCTGTCGATGTTGTAAGATTACTGAGTTAGTAGTTGTATGCATTATCTTGTAACTCTTTTCTGAAGGAGAATATAACAGGCCAGGAATCTGAGTAGAGCTCCAATCTGTGACACTCATTAACCTTTTTATCATAGGACCAAGGTCCTTTGCCTGATGTTCAGCATGGATGGCAAGGGTAACGTGGGGACACGCTTCCTCACCCATCTCATACCACTCATTTTGTTCAGCAGTAAGGTCAACCTGCGCAGCCACACCCTCAGGCCCCACAAACAAACACGGTGATGTAATCATCCAGAAATTTCCTTGTAACTTTTCTCTAAACGCATCCTGATAGACCTCATTATTCTCACGGTCATAAAATAGAGTGACATGATAGGGATCAACTGGCGGGGCAAAGGGACTCAGCATCGACAGCCAGGGCCTCCAGCTCTGAAACAATGCCACAACCCCGACACCAGGTGAGGTCTCAGGCTCAAGTTCTCCCCAATAAATGTCCGCCCACACCCCTTGTTCTGGAAAGGGTGTCACACTCATCAGCATCTGTCCCTTCACACCTTGGTGTGGAATACAGCAATTCAATTTCATTCCATTAGGAAATTGCACCACCAGACCTTTGTCTCCACACAGAATAGCTGCTCCTGTCCTCACCAGGAGATCTCGTCCCAACAGGTTGATAGGGCAATGTGGTGAAATGACAAAGGGGTGCAACACAGTCTGTCCAGCAAAACGAGTCACTAATGGCACAGAAAACGGCAGTCTCTCCGGGCTTCCTGAGAACCCCACAAGCTCGACGGTGTCAGATGAAATCAGCTCCGGTGTTAAATTCCATGAGATAGTGGAATAGCGGGCTCCTGAGTCAACCAAGAAAGAATGTCCTCTTCCCTGCACCGTCATGCGGACGAGGGGATCTGCCAGTGCCTCGTCCGCGGGGGCCCCTGGGCCCCATCACTGCCACTCATCGTAGTGCCAGTTTCCTGCTGGGAATTGGCCTTGTGGAGCAACCTCAGGATTTGGAGCACGATATTGAGGTCTTCCCCTTCCTCTGTTTCCTCTGTTAGACTGGGGGAAGAAAGGAGGGTTTGGGCCAGGTCCGAATGTTGGAACACCGCCTGGTACATCCGGATAGTTGCGATATGGACAGTTCCTTTGCCAATGACCATACCCTTTACAGGCGTGACACTGATCTCGGCCATAGTATCCACCCATCGAGCTGTATCCCTGCCCACCGCGTCTCCCACGCATGCCTCCCCTAGGACTCACCCAATGTGGGTTTATAGGTACAAAATCTTGCTGCGGACCTAACGGATCTGGCTGCACCTGCCGAGGAAACTGCTGAACCATCTGTTTCTCTTCCTTTCGTTTATCATTAAGCTTTTTCCGTGCCTCATCTAACTGCATTTTTAGGAGCTGTTCCTGGGCTGTCATCACCCCCTCTTTCTTTCCCTGTTCTTTAACTTTAAATGTGTTGATGTGGTGAGAGAGATGTCTCTCCCAGACTTCCGCTGTGCTGCCTGGAAGGTCAGGATTTCCTTCCATGGCTTCTTTCACTGACTGTGGAAGTCCTAAAATTATTGCCTGACGGAACAAAGTGGTGTGTAGATTATCTGAGCCAGGATGGCACCCTGTGGCACACATCCATTCCTCTTTACACCTCGTAAGGAACCCATGTGCCGACTCACTTTCCTCCCACTTAAATCTTAAATTCTGCATTGCTCCTGGAGATACTGGAAATATCTGTCTCATAGCTTCACCAACCCTGGTTGCACAAGGGCCAAAACGTGCAGCATTAGGTCTGCCTTTAATGCCTGCTGCTACTTCAACTTTATCCAAATCCCAGAGAGACACTTGTCTCCCTAAAATTCCTCTAAAGTCTCCCACCGCCAGCTGCATGCTCTGTGTTAAACTGAAAAGGGTAGACATCCACTTGCCGCCTCCCTCTGCGGGTGGGGGCATCTTATCCACCAAACAATTAATGTCTGTGATAGCAAATGGAACATATACTGGTAGCTGTCCTCCTCTTTTCTGTATCAGAGGGGCCTGGAACTGCGGCCTTCCTAAAACAGGCCCCTTACTCCGCGTGTGTATTCCTATCTGACCCGCCTCCTCATTATTTATGGCCCCTGTCAACGGTTCACCTCTATAGTCACACTCACTCTCTTCCCATGATTCTAATTCATATGGTTCTGTCTGAGCTTCAACCTCCAATTCACCAATAAATGTAGCCGGAATTTTGTAGGTATCTGTCTTATTCTCGCTCTCCTCTTTATCACTGCCATAAATCAATCTTGCCTTCTCCTCCCTGCGCTCAGCCCTGGCAAATCCTCCTGATGGATCAGCTCTTTTCACTTGTTTTGTTTGATTGCTAAATGTTTTAAAGACGTTTAACGCAGATTTTTGACTGTCCTGTTTTTTGAATATAGTTTGTTGGGAGATTTTAGGGCGAACCACCTGGGCTTCTTCTCTAAATTCAATTTTTCCTAAGTTATCTTCAACCTCTTCCTGTCCCTGTTTGATCCTTCTAACCTGTCTCCGAAGTTCACCCACTGTCTCACATAAATCCTCTATTTCTTCATCTCTATCCACGTCTAACTGACCACTGTTAATAGTCAAGACTGGCAATTGATATGGGGGTGGGGAAGAGGTAGTAGGTAATGATGGATAAAGAGTGGTGTTAGAGAAGAAATGGGGTACTTCTTGTCAAAGTGACAGGTTGACCTTTCCCTGAACCCGCCCACATCTGTTCCCCCCCCCCACCCCCCACCTCCCTTCCCCGCCTTTCCCGCCTTTCTCCTTCCCGCCTTTTTTTAAAAAGGAAGGGCAGCAGTTACAAAACAGTTACAAAACAGTTTTGCCATAGTCCTGGCATAGCCATCTGTGGACAACATGAGTAGTTCTACATCCGTGATTGGTGAGACGGCTGTGACCGTTATAAGAGAATTGTGTGGAAAAGTAGTTGAAAAATCCACGGTGTTTGTACAGCGTTCTCAGGCGTCACCTTCTGAGCCTTTGCAGCAAGAATGGTCTTTGGAGCCTTATAGTCAAACAGGGAGTTTTGGGTATGTGTTCCGTTACAAGACGGGGGAGCTGATTCTCTATCAGCGGGAAGAATCTTCCAGTGAGGGGCCTATGTTGTCGGCTACGATGTCTTCCAATGACTGGGGTGTGTTGAAACTGATCAAACCGAGAATGGTGTGTGTGACTGAAGAAGGCTGTGAAGAAAGAAACAACACAGAACAGAAACCTTCCACAGAACAAACATTTGTGAGCATTTGGTTGACGAAAACCTCGGGTACGGGAAGATGGTTCTATCGTGCTAGCTACAAGATGCAGATGGAAGAGATGTCAGGGAACCGAGACAGTATTTTGTCTTGGATCTTTTTAGCTCAGACTGTGGGGTTTTCAGCAACGTGTTGACTCTACCTCTTGCAGCATGGATTGAAAAGATGCATGAAATGGATGATAAAATCACAAAATTTTTTCACCATTGTCGTCTTTGGAACAACACTGTGGTGACGAAAAAAGAGTCCTCCCTCGTGTAAGCCCACACCCATATCTCAAATGTATAAAAGACGTTCGTCTGAACCATACGTTACCCACTACCGGAGTGAAACACTAAGGAGAGCATGTCTACCAACAGAAGCGTCAAGAGCGGATCTGACACTCCGAGCAATTCCTATCTGTGGGATGAGGATGAGACACAAGCGGAACGCCCTCAACGTCGGCTTCGGCCTCGCAGGCTGGACTTTGACTCACTCATCCAACGCTTGGATCCCACGGATTCTAAGGAGTCTCTCACTCCTTGGCTAAGCCCTCCACCAACCCCACCCCTCGGACGCTCGGCATCGGATCCTGGGGTGTCCAGTCCTCACTCACCCTCACTGACACCACCCGTCAGAGACTCAGCATCACTTCCAGAGCTGTCCGAGTCTCTTCTCCAAGGCAGAGATCCTGCGCCGTCTCCGGCTTCTTCACGTCCAGGTTCTCCAATCTCTGTGAGCGGTGTGGAGAGTCTTTCACGCTCAACAACCCCTGATCTGCCTTTGCCCGACGACGCATCGGATCTCCCCGGGGGTGTATGTAACGGTGCTGACCAGCTTGACGGCTGGGCATCTGAATTCTTTGGTCTGGTAAAAAAAGGCGTTCTTCATCTACTTAGCGTCGTCCTGGACCTGTACAAGGGTGAGGTTGCAACGGATGTCGGATCGACCACCCCAGCCAGCGCCAACACCAGTGTTTGGATGTGATCGAACCGGGTTTCTACCGCAACAACTTTTACATGTTGATGAAAAGACTCTACACACCCAAGTTCATTCCTGCTATTCAAAATTTCCTGAAAGCGTGCGGTGTCAACGCTGACTACGTGAAAGTCAAGATCGCCGCAGAGACCCTTTTGCTCGAGCTGAAATCCAGCGAATTAATCTACACTCCCATCCAACAAATGTACGAGAGTATCGCCGACAACGACAGCGAGATTAAACAGGAACATCTGGACACGGTGACTCAGTACTGGACTGAAAACACTTATATCTGAAAATGGTGTTTTCAGATATAAAATGGGGAGCTTCTGGGGAAAAGTTGTAAACGATGTAGAAGGTGTCAAGATCCAATTGATCAAGGGTCAGATAA
>NW_026622218.1:0-11520 GCF_003711565.1 Takifugu flavidus | reverse complement strand
GTCAGACGTGATGTCCTTCATCCTGACGAACCGCGGCCTGTCAGTGAGGTAGCTGGAGATCCAAGCAACCGGGCAGGGGTCCACTCGCATCTGTAGAAGCTTGTCCTGTAGGACAAGGGGCTGGATCGTGTTGAAGGCACTCGAGAAATCCAAAAAGAGGATTCTCGCTGTGCCACTCCCCTTGTCCAGATGCGAGTGGACTCGGTGCAGCAGGTAGATGATGGCGTCCTCTACACCGACCTTGTCCCGGTAGGCGAACTGTAAGGAGTCCTCAGCGTGCTACACCTGGGGCCTGAGGAGGTTGAGGAAGAGCCGCTCCAGAGTCTTCATCAGATGTGAGGTGAGTGCCACCGGCCGGAAGTCGTTCAGCTCACTCGGTCTGTTCTTCTTGGGGACTGGAATGACGCAGGACGTCTTCCATAAGGTGGGCACTTTCCCCAGCTCCAGGCTGAGGTTGAAGACCCGTTGTAGCGGCTCCCCGAGTTCAGCAGCGCAGGTCTTGAGGAGCCGGGGACAGACTCAGAATGCAGAATGTAAACTGTATAAAAGTTCACTTTCCCAGAAACAGTTGCAGTCTCATTATGGGCTGTAACTGTAGGAGCTCCAGCTTATGTCATTAGAATCTACATGATTCAGTTTATTCATGCTTTTAGTGCTCTTTTGACTGAATTTTACCAGGTAAAAATGTACCTTCTCTGCCCCCAATAAAAGAGTTCCTCTGTGTTCTAAGAGTTTAAAGAAATGCATTTAAAAACCTTAAAACGAGGCCAGATTTCCTACAAAAGCCTGGTTTGACCAGCAAGTCTGGCTCATTTACAGTTATTGATGAGCTCTTTTTCTGTGATATCTGCCATTTAAGTCCTAAAAAGCTATTTAAGGGTCGTTTTCCTTCCACTTCTCAATCACCGACGTATCCAACTTCACAGGACCTGCCCAAAGGTTCCCGTTTCTGTCATCCTCGCAAAAACGGACTAAAAGGACGCTTCTCCGGGTCATCCAGCTCACGGTGTCCAGGCAGCTCACTTTCTCTGTCGGGTAGACGATCTTCCCACAGCGGGCGCACCGAGGGTTCATCCTCGGAACCTCCTCCGCGGTCTCCTCCGCTTCTTTAAAACAGATATAGTTGACCTAGACCAGTTCAGCCAAGCGCCACAAGTTCCAGCAAACGTTTGACAACCAGCAGCGACGACAAAATGTAGAGATACAAGTCAGTAGGAGACAGACGGAGCCTCTGTGGACGCACGAAGGAGCCGCGTCCGGGCTGGAGACTCGCTGATGCTGCGCTGACAACCACCGTCAGTGACAAGCTAGCGAGAGTTAGCTCACGAGACCGGAAACTAGCGACAGGAACCGGAAGTAAACAAAGGAGCAGACAACTTTGCGTTCAAGTTTCAAATATGCAAATAAAGAGTAAAATAAAAAATACATTTAAAGGATATATGAACATGTGACTTAATAACATATGAAAGAGGATATATGAACCTATGATGTAATAACATATGAAAGAGGATATATGAACATGTGACTTAATAACATATGAAAGAGGATATATGAACATGTGACTTAATAACATGAAAGAGGATATATGAGCATGTGACTTAATAACATATGAAAGATGATATATGAACATGTGACTTAATAACATATGAAAGAGGATATATGAACATGTGACTTAATAACATATGAAAGTGGATATATGAACATGTGACTTAATAACATATGAAAGAGGATATATGAGCATGTGACTTAATAACATATGAAAGAGGATATATGAGCATGTGGTTTTCCCACTATAACACACACACATACACACATCAGTATCATTGTTCCAAATCCTGTTTTCTTTTTCTGCCAGCTCTTCCTCCAGCGATTACCCCGCATCTTGCCCATGTCCCGCCCTGCTGGGATGGAGCGTTACCGCGGCGATCCAGCTCAGTGGGCTACATTGCCTCGGCTGAGGAGTACGACAGTGTGAAGTCCCGCAGTGAGCTGATGTTTGAGAAACAGTCTGGGAGACACGGACTGGTGACCCGAGTCACACACGCTGCCAGTACGTTTCCAGAAACATTTAAACACATGAGATATAGAAGCATAAGTAGCTTCATTTGAGTTCTGAGCTTTGGTGTCTGTGTGGAGCTGTGAAACCACAAGAAGAGGGAGGAGCCATCAGCTGTACGCAGAGATCAAGCCAGCTGTGGATGGAGCCACTACATCATTAAACACATGCGCAACAAGAACGACTACAATGAGCTCAGATGGTTCAAACAGAGTCCTCAACCCAAAGTCTGATTTAAAAAGATCAAAAGTGGCGTAAATGTCTGGTCCTGACAGGAGAAGGATAACTGGAGCGGCATCGCTCGTACAGTAGACCGACTCTGCCTCTTCCTGGTTACCCCGGTGATGACCTTTGGCACCGTAATCATCTTTCTGAGGGGAATCTGAAACCAACCTCCTCATCTGCCCTTCAAAGGAGCCCCGCATGACTCCAGAGAGGAGAACCCACGCCTGCTGTGATGCACACACACAGCCAGGGCTTTTTCCATCGCCATCGTTTCTCTGGGGGAAATGTTGCATTTCTTTATCTTCATAACAACAAATCTTTAGTTTGTTCTATAGGAGCTCCATATGTTTAGTGTCAAAGACTTCTTAGATTGTGTTCATTACTGGCACATAAAGAAAAATGCTTTGATTTTACTAAAGTGACACAAACCCATCTCAACACTGTTTTTTATATGCTCTATATTATTGTGCGTAGTCTGTGTAACTGTTGTGCTTTATTTCTGCTGGCTTCTTTAATGGGATGTAAACCAGCCTGACATAATACCAGTTGAGTACTTTATTTGATGTTGCCAAAGGTTTAAAAACAGCCTGACAGAATAAGAAATTGTGAAAATTTAGAGGATGAATTATACCTGGTGGTATCTGATCTTGAACAGCAAATTTTATAGGGAAGTGAAATAATGTTTGGACCTCTTATCAGGCAAAGAGAAAGTTGTTAAGAACTGCTCTAAAAACACCACCTCAGGGGGACTATATCCAAATCTCTCCGTTTACTGATGGGGCGTTGAAACGTCAATACGCGGATTCATACATTTAGAACTGGACGTTGCACCAGAACTGGAAGCGCGGACTGATACATTTTTAACAGCGGTCCTGCTTTAGCCCTCCGGGGCTTAATAACAAAATATGAAAAATACGAAAATTTTAATTTTGGAAACATTGTTGTCGGTTGTTCACTTGCCGGCTTTTGCAAAATTGCTAAATACGCGCTAGCATGCCTGTTTTAAGCTATCGTAGCGGTATGTTTTACCATGCCTGCGCCCTATAATCCGGAGCGCCTGATGTATGTGTTAAATACAGAAATAGCACCCGTAACTGAGGCTGCACCTTTTAATACGGTGCGCCCTTTGGTCGCGAACATACGGTATATAGAACATAGGGCACGTTTGTGCGTGATATCACTCCGCGTCTGCGCAACGACCACAACCTCCTATCTTTAGTATTGCTGCGCCAACTGGTGGTCTTTTGGCTGAGGATAACGGTGATCTATATGTACCTATATGTAGCTATAGCGTCATTGGCCTCCACTCCAGCCACTCCTGGTAGTTCTTCAAAAACACTGAGTTTCTAGTGGATGCACAATCTGTGGAAGCCAACATAGAAACTTCTGAAGAGCCAAAGTTCTTGCAACAAAAATATAGTCCCCAATTAGGTTGTTTTGTTATCACACGACCCAGTCCCCATTATCTTAAGAGAATATAAAAGAATGAGTGGAGACAGAAGAGAGAATGAGACGTTTTTGGGGCGTGTCGCTCTTGATTTAGTGTTTATTTTTGCAGTAAACTTAAAGGAGGCCTTTTCACTTTATGTTTGATTCTATTTAAGCTGATATTCCATTCTTGACATCTTTAAATTTACAGTATTCATGGGAGATTTATTTGGTCATTTTGCTTCTTTTTATTTCCTATTTCCCACATTTATTATTGTTTTTATTAGATTGCAATAAATCCTATAACATTGAACAGACTGACTAAAGTCAAATGACCTGCGGTTCCCACCGATAGCCGTCATTCTGATGGGTTTTTGCTGGCTGCAGCTGAAATATTCCAATGCTCCATGTCACAGAGACAGTAAATACTAAACCCTAAAGATTCTGAAGGCATGATGTAAAATAGTAATGTATAATACAGACATTTGAAGAGACAATTAAGAGAATGTTTCCATGCTTATAAGAGTGGCCGAGGAGCCATTTAGAACTTTATAAAGATGCATTGTGTGATACCAGGAACTAATTTAACTTCAAGGTGAAGCTGCTTCTGCTTTGTCGACCATCGACTGATCTCCTGAAAGTCCACCACCGCTTTTTAAAAACTGAATTTTTCATCTATGGAGGGAGTAGACGGCAGATGTTTCCACAGATGCTCTTCACCAGTGGTCAGTGAGTGATGCAGCAGATGAGCGGGAGTTGACTGGCTACCACCAGAAATGTCTCAATGTCTCCAGCCCATAGTGTGGATTCTCTACGAGATCAGACAGCAGCTTCACTCCTGAATCCTGCAGCTGGTTCCCACTCAGGTCCAGTTCTCTGAGATGGGAGGGATTGGACCTCAGCGCCGAGGCCAGAGAGCCACAACTGATCTCTGATAAGGTGCAGTATTCTAATCTGAAAAATGCAGGATGAGGTTATACGGTGCAGGTCTGCATGTTATCTTCGTCAGTACTAAACCTACGTTAGTTCTTAGTTGGGTCAGACCTGAACTCACGATATTACAAGGAATTTTTTAATGTGGTGCATCACAGCAGTGTTGAGAACAGCCTCACTTCACCATCTTAGCAGCTGGTATATAGGTAGAAAAATGAAGACTGACCTGAGCGTCTCCAGTTTACAGTTTGGACTCTCCAGTCCAGAACAGAGCCGCTTCACTCCTGAATCCTGCAACGGGTTGGAGCTCAGGTCCAGAACCCTCAGATGGGAGAGGTTGGACTTCAGAGCTGAGGCCACAGAATCACAGCTGGTCTCTGATAAACTGCAGTCACTTAGTCTAAAATAACAATTATTTTGAGAGAAGACAAATAAAAATCAACATGTACCAGAGCAAAACACAGCTTACAAGCAACAAACCTCTGGTCCTGCACCGGCTTATCTGCCGTATGTTCCTATTTTGGGTTCTTTCAGGGCGGTTGGACAAGATCTACAGCGTATGTAAAGTGTGTGTAGGTCAAAATACCTTCCAAGTTTGTGAGACCACATTTCTCAATAGCACTCAACTCTTGTCAGGAGTTGGGACAAAGCGACCCACTCCTGACAGCTTGTGGGCGATGCTGCAGCGACCCTGCAATCCCTACACTCTCTGGTGAAACCAAATCCAAGGTTTTAGACACTGCTGGATGCTGGAAGGGTGGCTATAGTCTGGACGCAGAGTTCCCCTGACTGCACATTTCTCCAACAATGATTGGCAGCTGGTGTCACTTGTTCTCCAGATGAGAGAAGGAAAGAGAGCCCCCCCACAGTGTGTTTGATTGCCCCACTGCAAGCTCAATGCTGCCAGAAAACATTGCAGGAGCATCAATTCCCCTCAGGGCATCAACAAGGAGCTCAGGAAAAGGTGCAGCTGCCACCTACTAGAGACAAGCACACTGAGCTGAGATTCAAAGCCCTCTCCTCCCAAGAGAAGAGCTTGTTTGTTGGAGGCTCTTCTGGGCGATACCTGGTGCCACAGCTCCAGCTCAGCCCGTCTCTGGAGCTGAGGTGGAGCTTAGCAAGTTTCATGGTTCTCCACCACTTCCTCTCGCTGAGGACCTTCTCAGCTGGTGGTTTCTGCTCCACCTTCCAAGTTGAGCAGGTGATACTTCTGCATTCCTGCCACCAGTGTCTCTGCAGAAAGAGTCTTCTCTACTGTTTTATATTAGATTGTAGAAAATTAGGATTTTTGGTTGATGTCTTAGATGTTGTTGACTAAGAGCAGGTTTTCCTTTAATAACATAGAAAGATTCGATGAGAAGAGCAAATGTATTATTTTATGAGCTACTTCCACTACTATTATATACACATACTTCCATATTGTCTTAGATTGCAAGCTGCATTTATTGCATCGTTCATAGAAAGTCATATTTGTGAGGAGAAAAACTCCAATAAGGTCATTTTCTTTAATGATCATTACAACAGAAGGAGGCGATGAACAAACAGATTTATCTAAATATTTGTGAAAACTTGTGGATGGAAACATTTTTAAAATGGTTGCATTGTGTAGAATCGGTGCAGAATCAACTTGTTGACTTCTGATTTGGACTCCAATGGAAGTGAGGTGCAACAATTGTGGATGCTGAAAGCTTCAGATCTTCATGAAGGTTTCTGTGGTTGGACTGACCTGCTGCCCCTTTAAGAGGGAGGCAGGTTTGGGCTTCTGGCTGGAATGAAGCCACCTCAGATGAGAATGACTGCAGGCTTTCAGTACCAAGGTTTAACAGGGTGCTCACTTCACACTTGGGCTTTTCTCTTTTTTGGGATGGCTTTTCTCAGTAGAGAAGGGGCATGGCACACTGCAGCAGCTTTCTTTTGGGGTTTCTAGTTTTCCTTCTGATCTTTAAAAGACAGGAAGAACCATTTTTGATTGGTCTGAATGTTTGGGCGGTTTTGTGGCCAGCCTAAAATAAAACAAGACAAATCTACAACTGATACTTCCTTTCTAGTCATTGATGACCATCCTCACATGGGGCAGATTTCCACAACCAATTTAATACTGCAAATCTGTCCTGTGTGGTCTTTTTTCTGAGAACTGTAACACTACGTTTATAACAAAGATCAAACATGTAAACAGTTATTGTCTAACTAGTTACACCTGGGAAAGTACTGGATCATCTCTGACTGACCTGAGAGTCTCCAGCTCACAGAGAGGATCCTGGAGAAAACCACAGAGCAGCTTCACTCCTGGATCCTTCAGCTGGTTCCAACTCAGCTCCAGAACCCTCAGATGGGAGGGATTGGACCTCAGCGCCGAGGCCAGAGAGTCACAGCTGATCTCTGATAACCAGCAGTCACTCAGTCTGGATCAGGAATCATGGCAAGAAATGATCTCTTATTGGAGGAAAAGTCATATTACACTTGCTCAAAATCATCATTTCATTTTATTTCATTATTTAATCAGGGCCCTTGGAGTCAGGAGAGCTCTGGCCCCCCACTGATAAACTGGGATATTACAGCAACAACATAGTTAAAAAGTATCTATAAAATTGACTTTCAATGGCTCATTTAAATTCATACTAAACTTCTCTTCTCCAAAAGTCAATGGAGTTTATCTTGAAGCCTTTCATTGTTTAGTGTTATGTCGAAGATAAAAGAAAGCTGACCTGAGAGTCTCCAGCTTACAGAGAGGATCCTGGAGAAAACCACAGAGCTGCTTCACTCCTGGATCCTTCAGCTGGTTCCGACTCAGGTCCAGAACCCTCAGATGGGAGGGATTGGACCTCAGCGCCGAGGCCAGAGAGTCACAGCTGATCTCTGATAAACTGCAGCCACTCAGTCTGGATAAGGAATCATGGCAAGAAATGATCTCTTATTGGAGGAAAAGTCATATTACACTTGCTCAAAATCATTATTTCATTTTATTTCATTATTCAATCAGGGCCCTTGGAGTCAGGAGAGCTCTGGCCCCCCACTGATAAACTGGGATATTACAGCAACAACATAGTTAAAAATTATCTATAAAATTGACTTTCAATGGCTCATTTAAATTCATACTAAACTTCTCTTCTCCAAAAGTCAATGGAGTTTATCTTGAAGCCTTTCATTGTTTAGTTGTTATGTCGAAGATAAAAGAAAGCTGACCTGAGAGTCTCCAGCTCACAGAGAGGATCCTGGAGAAAACCACAGAGCTGCTTCACTCCTGGATCCTGCAGCTGGTTCTGACTCAGCTCCAGAACCCTCAGATGGGAGGGATTGGACCTCAGCGCCGAGGCCAGAGAGTCACAGCTGATCTCTGATAAATTGCAGTCCCACAGCCTGGAAAAGGAATAAATGGGGCAAATAAAAACACATTTCTAAATCTGAAAATGAAGAGAAAAGCAGAAAATGTAAAGAAATTTAGAAAAGACCAACAGAGGCCTCCTGACCTGAGCGTCTCCAGTCTGCAGTTTGGATGCATCATTGCAGAAGACAGGAACTTTACGTGGCATCTGTCAGGCTTTCGTTCCATCTTAAGCTCAGCTCCCGTAGATGAGAAGGGTTTGACGTCATTGCTGAGGCCACAACTTCCCAATGACTCTTTGAAAGAAAACTACCAGACAGTCTGTTGTGTATGAAACAAAAATAGTGAGTCAAACTTTGGGATTTCTCATCAACTTATCTGAGAATCTACCTCAACACAAATGTAGCTCATTTCCTGGAAAAGCTAAATTCAACACCGTAGAGCAACAGTTTGAACGACCATCAGATCTGAAATGCAACTGAATTATTCTCAACATTTGTCTTATTTTAGAACAGCTCATAATTACTCAATATTTAAAATGATTATAGCAAATGGTTTAAAGAAACGTGCATCTTTTTATCTGTCTATCGGCTCTTTGGATATTTTGCATTTCATCCAATTTGTACGATCGTGCGTCAAGTCTTAATTCAGCGATCCGATCGATGACATCAGAGTCTCTGGTTGCATCGATTGCCCTCAGCTTCTGTTCTATCTGCCTGTTTCCCTTCAAATCATTTTCACTGCACCTTTTGTTGCTAGTGATGAAGTTGCCACCTAACGGGTGTGGAAAGGCTCAAACAACTTTGTGGGTCACATAAAGGCTCCAAACGGAACCGCCACAAAGACCTAAAACACCCATTTAAACCAACGAGGCCGGCTGTTTTTACGTTGAACAAATGAAGCAAAATAGTCACGTGTCATTAGTTAAAATGTGTTTTTCTGTCGTTTGAATACGATGTATACAAACAAACAAAAGTTATTTAATGACATGACAGTAATTTCATGATAGTCAGTTAACTTGTGGCTCCTATTATTCCTGCCTTATGTTGGTTTGTCTGGATTGACCTTTGAACTTATATCCAGCCAGTGTTGAACATTTCTGGATGAATTGTTGTTGTTTTAATTTATGGACGCTGCAATGGAGATAAAGAATTGAAGGAATGACCACTGGAGGGGGTATTGCTACCTGACATGATCCACTCGCTTGATTTAAACGCCGATGTCCGACCCCAAAAATCTTTACTTACTCGGCCTTCCTGCAGTTCCTCACAGCTGGAATCAGGCGACGTCGTCCCTCATCTGAGGTTTTGTACTGCAGCAGGTCCAGCTCATCCAGAACCTCCTCTGACATCTGCAGCAGGTAGGCCAGAGCTGAACAGTGGATCTCTGACAGTCTCCTCTGTGATTTCTTCTCTGACTTCAGGAACTCTTGGATCTCCTGATGGACTGACTGATCCTTCATCTCCATCAGACAGTGGAAGATGTTGATGCTTCTGTCTGGGGAGATTTCATCACTGTTCACCTCCTTCAGGTTGTTGAGGACCTTCTGGATGGTTTCTGGGTGGCTGTTCCTCTGATCCAACAGTCCACCCAAGATCCTCTGATTGGACTCCAGAGAGAGACCATGAAGGAAGCGAACAAACAAGTCCAGGTGGCCATTTTTACTTTCAAGAGATTTCATTAGTGCTCTCCTGAGGAAGTCATCAAGAGATGTGGCTGGATCGTTATTAAACAACCCAACAAACCAGGAAAAGGGGTTTGGTTTTGAATATTTTAGGAACTGATTTATAACCGCTGCGTCTTTCCTGGTGTAACGGTGGAACATGTAGACGGCAGCCAGAAACTCCTGAATGCTCAGATGAACAAAGCAGTAGACTGATTTCTGGAAGATCACACTCTCTCTCTTGAAGATCTCTGTACAAACTCCTGAGTACACCGACACCTCGGAGACGTCCAGTCCACATCGCTCCAGGTCTTCTGAGTAGAACATGATGTTTCCTTTCTCCAGATGTTCAAACGCCAGCCGACCCAACTTCAGAAGGAGTTCTTTATCAGCCTCAGTCAGTTCCTCTGGTCTCTGCTTTCCTCCATACTTCTGCTTCTTCCTCTTCATCTGAACCCTCAGGAAGTGTGAGTAGAGGTCAGTCAGGGTTTTGGGCAGCTCTCCTCTCTGGTCCCTGGTCATCATGTCCTCCAGAACTATAGCAGTGATCCAGCAGAAAACTGGGATCAGACACATGTGGAGGCTCCTGGAGGCCTTGATGTGTGAGATGATTCTCTTGGACAGATCTTCATCACTGAACCTCCTCCTGAAGTACTCCTCCTTCTGGGAGTCAGTGAAGCCTCGTACTTCTGTGATCCTGTCAACACACGAGGGAGGAATCTGATGGGCTGCTGCAGGTCTGGAGGTGATCCAGATGAGAGCTGAGGGAAGCAGGTTCCCCTGGATGAGGTTCACCAGGAGCACGTCAACGGACGATACTTGTGTGACATCAGAGATGACCTGATGGTTGTTGAAACCCAGTGAAAATCTGCTTTCATCCAGGCCATCAAAGATGAACAGAAGTTTCCAGACAGTCAGATCTTCTGCTCTGATCTTCTGTAATGTTGGATGGAAAACATGAAGCAGTGAGAGAAGACTGTGCTGCTCATCTCTGATCAAGTTCAGCTCCCTCCATGAGAGCGGAAGCACCAGACTGATGTCTTGGTTCTCCAAACCTTCTGCCCAGTCCAGACTGAACTTCTGCACTGAGAAGGTTTTTCCAACGCCGGCGACACCGTTGGTCAGAACCACTCTGATGTGTCTCTGTTGCTCAGATAAGACTTTGAAGATGTCCTGGCACTTGATTGGAGTGTCCTGGATGTTCTTCTTGGAGGTTCTCTCAAGCTGTCTCACCTCATGTTGTGTGTCCACCTCCTCACTTTGTCCCTCAGTGATGTAGAGCTCAGTGTAGATCTTGTTCAGCAGGGTTCCACTTCCTGCTTCATGAGTTCCTTCAGTCACATGTTCACATCTTCTCTTCAGACTCATCTTATGACCTTCTATCACCTCCTGCAGATCACCTCCTGAACATAAGTAAACCAAGATTTCCATCTATAATAAATCATCAACACAACTACAAATTCATGACATCACAAATTAAATCTCATATTGAACAGTTTTACTTTGTTTGGGCTTCATTTCAGCATCTCCAGATCTGCTTCCAGATTGTGAACAAGAGGACTCTCCTGGTGGAGCTGACTGGTCCCAGTTTGATAGGATGTGCTCCCCCCTCTCACTATGAAACACATCTCTATTAGTCCTTTGATTTATAGGATGAAAGAACCTGATCAAGACTCAATATTGTTCCAGCATTTATGTCTGAATTCATCTTTCAGTTTAAACCTGATTCTTGTTTCTAATCAACAATATTCTCATTAAGTCTGTAACTATATGACTGTCTGAGGTTTAAGTGTTAAACATCTCCAATAATAAACTCACAATCTGCTGCTGTTAATGTGACTAACAGCTGCCACACAAACACATCATCACGCTTTAGTTTTCTTACATTTTCTC
>NW_026622217.1:0-19788 GCF_003711565.1 Takifugu flavidus | reverse complement strand
ACCATCCCTTTTGGTCAGGAAACACATTTTTCTCAAAACAGATGTGAATGCAACATGATCATCTGAAAACTCAGGTGAACGCAACATGATCATCTGAAAATTAATGCTGCGGTCACATTATGACGTTTTTGACGTCTTCTCGTGGGGAAAACCATCACTTTTGGTCAGGACACACTTTTTTCTCAAAACAGAGGTGAATGCAACATGATCATCTGAAAACTCAGGTGAACGCAACATGAACATCTGAAAACTCATGCTGAGGTCACATTATGACGTTTTGATGTCTTCTCGTGGGGAAACCATCACTTTTGGTCAGGAGACACATTTTTCTCAAAACAGAGATGAACGCAACATGATCATCTGAAAACTCATGCTGGGTCACATTATGACGTTTTTGACGTCTTCTCGGGGAAACCATCACTTTTGGTCAGGAGACACATTTTTCTCAAAACAGAGGTGAATGCAATATTATCATCTGAAAACTCAGTGAACGCAACATGATCATCTGAAAACTCATGCTGCGGTCACATTATGACGTTTTTGACGTTTTCTCGTGGGGAAACCATCACTTTTGGTCAGGAGACACATTTTTCTCAAAACAGAGGTGAATGAAACATGATCATCTGAAAACGTCATGCTGTATTCACATTATGACTTTTTTGACGTCTTCTCGTGGAGAAAACATCACTTTTGGTCAGGACACATGTTTTCTCAAAACAGAGGTGAATGCAACATGATCATCAGAAAACTTAGCTGCAGTCACATTATGACGTTTTTGACGTTTGCTCGTGGAGAAAACGTCACTTTTGGTCAGGCACACGTTTTCTCAAAACAGAGGTGAATGCACATGATCATCTGAAAACTCATGCTGCGGTCACATTATGACGTTTTTGACGTGTTCTCGTGGGAAAACCATCACTTTTGGTCAGGAGACACATTTTTCTCAAAACAGATGTGAATGCAACATGATCATCTGAAAACTCAGGTGAACGCAACATGATCATCTGAAAACTCATGCTGCGGTCACATTATGACATTTTTGACGTCTTCTCGTGGGGAAACCATCCCTTTTGGTCAGGAGACACATTTTTCTCTCAAAACAGAGGTGAATGCAACATGATCATCTGAAAACTCATGCTGCGGTCACATTATGACGTTTTTGACGTCTTCTCCGGGGAAACCATCACTTTTGGTCAGGAGACACATTTTTCTCAAAACAGAGGTGAATGCAACATGATCATCTGAAAACTCATGCTGCGGTCACATTATGACGTTTTTGACGTCTTCTCGTGGGAAACATCACTTTTGGTCAGGAGACCATTTTTTTCTCAAAACAGAGGTGAATCAACATCATCATCTGAAAACTCAGGTGAACGCAACATGATCATCTGAAAACTCATGCTTCGGTCACATTATGACGTTTTTGACGTCTTCTCGTGGGGAAAACCATCACTTTTGGTCAGGACACATTGTTTTTTTCTCAAAACAGAGGTGAATGCAACATGATCATCTCAAAACTCATGCTGCGGTCACATTATGACGTTTTTGACATCTTCTCTCGTGGGGAAAACCATCACTTTTGGTCAGGAGACACATTTTTCTCAAAACAGAGGTGAATGCAACATGATCATCTGAAAACTCATGCTGCGGTCACATTATGACGTTTTTGACGTTTTCGAGTGGGGAAACCATCACTTTTGTGTCAGGAGACACATTTTTCTCAAAACAGAGGTGAATGCAACATGATCATCTGAAAACTCATGCTGCGGTCACATTATGACGTTTTTGACGTCTTCTCGTGGGAAAACCATCACTTTTGGTCAGGAAACACATTTTTCTCAAAACAGATTGAATGCAACATGATCATCTGAAACTCATGCTGCGGTCACATTATGACGTTTTTGACGTCTTCTCGTGGGAAACCATCACTTTTGGTCAGGAGACACATTTTTCTCAAAACAAGGTGAATGCAACATGATCATCTGAAAACTCAGGTGAACGCAACATGATCATCTGAAAACTCATGCTGCGGTCACATTATGACGTTTTTGACGTCTTCTCGTGGGGAAACCATCACTTTTGGTCAGGAGACACATTTTTCTCTCAAAACAGAGGTGAATGCAACATGATCATCTGAAAACTCATGCTGCGGTCACATTATGACGTTTTTGACGTCTTCTCGTGGGAAACCATCACTTTTGGTCAGGAGACACATTTTTCTCAAAACAGAGGTGAATGCAACATGATCATCTGAAAACTCATGCTGCGGTCACATTATGACGTTTTTGACGTCTTCTCGTGGGAAACCATCACTTTGGTCAGGAGACATTTTTTCTCAAAACAGAGGTGAATGCAACATGATCATCTGAAAACTCAGGTGAATGCAACATGATCATCTGAAAACTCATGCTGCGGTCACATTATGACGTTTTTGACGTCTTCTCGTGGGGAAACCATCACTTTTGGTCAGGAGACCATTTTTCTCAAAACAGAGTGTAAATGCAACATGATCATCTGAAAACTCATGCTGCGGTCACATTATGACGTTTTTGACGTCTTCTCGTGGGGAAACCATCACTTTTGGTCAGGAGACACATTTTTCTCAAAACAGAGGTGAATGCAACATGATCATCTGAAAACTCATGCTGCGGTCACATTATGACGTTTTTGACGTCTTCTCGTGGGGAAACCATCACTTTTGGTCAGGAGACACATTTTTCTCAAAACAGAGGTGAATGCAACATGATCATCTGAAAACTCATGCTGCGGTCACATTATGACTTTTTTGACGTTGCTCGTGGAGAAAACATCACTTTTGGTCAGGACACAGTGTTTTCTCAAAACAGAGGTGAATGCAACATGATCATCTGAAAACTCAGGCTGCAGTCACATTATGACTTTTTTGACGTTTGCTCGTGGAGAAAACATCACTTTTGGTCAGGACACACATTTTTCTCAAAACAGAGGTGAATGCAACATGATCATCTGAAAACTCATTCTGCGGTCACATTATGACGTTTTTGACGTGTTCTCGTGGGAAAACCATCACTTTTGGTCAGGAAACACATTTTTCTCAAAACAGATGTGAATGCAACATGATCATCTGAAAACTCATGCTGCGGTCACATTATGAGTTTTTGACGTGTTCTCGTGGGAAAACCATCACTTTTGGTCAGGAGACACATTTTCTCAAAACAGAGGTGAACGCAACATGATCATCTGAAAACTCATGCTGCGGTCACATTAGGACGTTTTTGACGTCTTCTCGTGGGAAAACCATCACTTTGGTCAGGAGACACATTTTCTCAAAACAGAGGTGAACGCACATGATCATCTGAAAACTCATGCTGCGGTTACATTATGACGTTTTTGACGTTTCTCGTGGGGAACCCATCACTTTTGGTCAGGACACACTGTTTTCTCAAAACAGAGGTGAATGCAACATGATCATCTGAAAACTCAGGTGAACGCAACATGATCATCTGAAAACTCATGCTGGCGGTCACATTATGACGTTTTGACATTTGCTCGTGGAGAAAACATCACTTTTGGTCAGGACACAGTGTTTTCTCAAAACAGAGGTGAATGCAACATGATATTAGAAAACTTAGGCTGCAGTCACATTATGACTTTTTTGACGTTGCTCTGGTGGAGAGAAAACATCACTTTGGTCAGGACACAAGTTTTCAAAAACAGAGGTGAATGCAACATGATCATCTGAAAACTCATGCTGCGGTCACATTATGACGTTTTTGACGTGTTCTCGTGGGAAAACCATCACTTTTGGTCAGGAGACACATTTTTCTCAAAACAGATGTGAATGCAACATG
This sequence comes from Takifugu flavidus, assembly GCF_003711565.1. Lineage (NCBI taxonomy): Eukaryota > Metazoa > Chordata > Actinopteri > Tetraodontiformes > Tetraodontidae > Takifugu > Takifugu flavidus. The sequence goes on along the minus strand of NW_026622217.1, from coordinate 15,958 downwards.
ATCATCTGAAAACTCAGGTGAACGCAACATGATCATCTGAAAACTCATGCTGCGGTCACATTATGACATTTTTGACGTCTTCTCGTGGGGGACCATCCCTTTTGGTCAGGAGACACATTTTTCTCAAAACAGAGATGAACGCAACATGATCATCTGAAAACTCATGCTGCGGTCACATTATGACGTTTTTGACGTCTTCTCGTGGGGAAACCATCACTTTTGGTCAGGAGACACATTTTTCTCAAAACAGAGGTGAACGCAACATGATCATCTGAAAAATATGCTGTGATTCACATTATGACTTTTTGACATTTGCTCGTGGAGAAAACATCACTTTTGGTCAGGACACAGTGTTTTCTCAAAACAGAGGTGAATGCAACATGATCATCAGAAAACTTAGGCTGCAGTCACATTTATGACGTTTTTGACGTTTTTTGCTCGTGGAGAAACATCATTTTTGGTCAGGACACACTGTTTTCTCAAAACAGAGGTGAATGCAACATGATCATCTGAAACTCATGCTGCGGTCACATTATGACGTTTTTGACGTGTTCTCGTGGGAAAACCATCACTTTTGGTCAGGAGACACATTTTTCTCAAAACAGAGGTGAATGCAGTATGATCATCTGAAAACTCAGGTGAACGCAACATATATCATCTGAAAACTCATGCTGCGGTCACATTATGACGTTTTTGACGTCTTCTCGTGGGGAAACCATCACTTTTGGTCAGGAGACACATTTTCTCAAAACAGAGGTGAACGCAACATGATCATCTGAAAACTCATGCTGCGGTCACATTATGACGTTGTTGACGTCTTCTCGTGGGGGAAACCATCACTTTTGGTCAGGAGACACATTTTTCTCAAAACAGAGGTGAAAGCAACATGATCATCTGAAAACTCATGCTGCGGTCACATTAAGACGTTTTTGACGTCTTCGTGGGGAAACCATCCCTTTGGTCAGGAGGAACCACATTTTTCTCAAAACAGAGGTGAATGCAACATGATCATCTGAAAACTCAGGTGAACGCAACATGATCATCTGAAAACTAATGCTGCGGTCACATTATGACGTTTTTGACGTCTTCTCGTGGGGAACCATCACTTTTGGTCAGGACACACTGTTTTCTCAAAACAGAGGTGAATGCAACATGATCATCTGAAAACTCAGGTGAACGCAACATGAACATCTGAAAACTCATGCTGAGGTCCATTATGACGTTTTTGACGTCTTCTCGTGGGGAAACCATCACTTTTGGTCAGGAGACACATTTTTCTCAAAACAGAATGAACGCAACATGATCATCTGAAAACTCATGCTGCGGTCACATTATGACGTTTTTGACGTCTTCTCGTGGGGAAACCATCACTTTTGGTCAGGAGACACATTTTTCTCAAAACAGAGGTGAATGCATTTATCATCTGAAAACTCAGTGAACCAACATGATCATCTGAAAACTCATGCTGCGGTCACATTATGACGTTTTTGACGTCTTCTCGTGGGGAACCATCACTTTTGGTCAGGAGACATTTTTCTCAAAACAGAGGTGAATGCAACATGATCATCTGAAAACTATGCTGTATTAACATTATGACGTTTTTGACGTCTTCTCGTGGGAAAACATCACTTTTGGTCAGGACACAGTTTTTTCTCAAAACAGAGGTGAATGCAACATGATCATCAAAAACTCAGGCTGCGGTCACATTATGACTTTTTTGACGTTTGCTCGTGGAGAAACGTCACTTTTGGTCAGGACACACTGTTTTCTCAAAACAGAGGTGAATGCAACATGATCATCTGAAAACTCATGCTGCGGTCACATTATGACGTTTTTGACGTGTCTCTCGTGGGAAAACCATCACTTTTGGTCAGGAGACCATTTTTCTCAAAACAGATGTGAATGCAACATGAATCATCTGAAAACTCAGGTGAACGCAACATGATCATCTGAAAACTCATGCTGCGGTCACATTATGACATTTTTGACGTCTTCTCGTGGGGAAACCATCCCTTTTGGTCAGGAGACATATTTTCTCAAAACAGAGGTGAATGCAACATGATCATCTGAAAACTCATGCTGCGGTCACATTATGAAGTTTTTGACGTCTTCTCGCGGGGAGGAAAAATCACACTTTGGTCAGGAGACACATTTTCTCAAAACAGGTGAATGCAACATGATCATCTGAAAACTCATGCTGCGGTCACATTATGACGTTTTTGACGTCTTCTCGTGGGGGGAAGGAAACCATCACTTTTGGTCAGGAGACACATTTTTCTCAAAACAGAGGTGAATGCAACATCATCATCTGAAAACTCAGGTGAACGCAACATGATCATCTGAAAACTCATGCTTCGGTCACATTATGACGTTTTTGGCGTTTTCTCGTGGGGAAACCATCACTTTTGGTCAGGACACATGTTTCTCAAAACAGAGGTGAATGCAACATGATCATCTCAAAACTCATGCTGCGGTCACATTATGACGTTTTTGACATCTTCTCGCTGGGAAACATCACTTTGGTCAGGAGAACATTTTTTCTCAAAACAGAGGTGAATGCAACATGATCATCTGAAAAATCATGCTGCGGTCACATTATGACGTTTTTGACGTCTTCAAGTGGGGAAACCATCACTTTTGGTCAGGAGACACATTTTCTCAAAACAGAGGTGAATGCAACATGATCATCTGAAAACTCATGCTGCTGTCACATTATGACGTTTTTGACGTCTTCTCGTGGGAAAACCATCACTTTTGGTCAGGAAAAACATTTTTCTCAAAACAGAGGTGAAGCAAACATGATCATCTGAAAACTCATGCTGCGGTCACATTATGACGTATTGACGTCTTCTAGTGGGGAAAACCATCACTTTTGGTCAGGAGACACATTTTTCTCAAAACAGAGGTGAATGCAACATGATCATCTGAAAACTCATGCTGGTCACATTATGACGTTTTTGACGTCTTCTCGCGGGGAAACCATCACTTTTGGTCAGGAGACACATTTTTCTCAAAAACAGAGTGAATGCAACATGATCATCTGAAAACTCATGCTGTGGTCACATTATGACGTTTTGACGTCTCTCGCGGGGAAACCATCACTTTTGGTCAGGAGACACATTTTTCTCAAACAGAGGTGAATTTAACATGATCATCTGAAAAACTCAGCTGCGGTCACATTATGACGTTTTTGACATTGCTCGTGGAGAAAAATCACTTTTGGTCAGGACACAGTTTTTTCTCAAAAAGGAGGTGAATGCAACATGATATCAGAAAACTTAGGCTGGCAGTAACATTATGACTTTTTTGACGTTTGCTCGTGGAGAAAACATCACTTTGGTCAGGACACAGGTTTCTCAAAACAGGTGGTGAATGACAACATGATCATCTGAAAACTCATGCTGCGGTCACATTATGACGTTTTGAGTGTTCTCGGGGGAAAAACCATCACTTTTGGTCAGGAAACACATTTTTCTCAAAAAAAGATGTGAATGCAACATGATCATTGAAAAATCATGCAGCGGGTCACATTATGACATTTTGACGTCTTCTCGTGGGGAAACCATCCCTTTTGGTCAGGAGACACATTTTTCTCAAAACAGAGGTGAATGCAACATGATCATCTGAAAACGCATGCTGCGGTCACATTATAAAGTTTTTGACGTTTTCTCGTGGGGAAACCATCACTTTTGGTCAGGAGGACACATTTTTCTCAAAACAGAGGTGAATGCAACATGATCATCTGAAAAACTCATGCTGCGGTCACATTATGACGTTTTGACATTTGCTCGTGGAGAAAACATCATTTTTGGTCAGGAGACACATTTATTTCAAAACAGAGGTGAATGCAACATGATCATCTGAAAAACTCAGGTGAACGCAACATGATCATCTGAAAACTCATGCTGCGGTCACATTATGACGTTTTGACGTCTTTCTCGTGGGGAGAAACCATCACTTTTGGTCAGGAGACCACATTTTTCTCAAAACAGAGGTGAATGCAACATGATCATCTGAAAACTCATGCTGCGGTGGTACATTATGACGTTTTGACATTTGCTCGTGGAGAAAACATCACTTTTGGTCAGGAGACACATTTTCTCAAAACTGAGGTGAATGCAACATGATCATCTGAAAACTCAGGGTGAACGCAACCATGATCATCTGAAAACTCCTGCTGCGGTCACATTATGACGTTTTTGACGTCTTCCGTGGGGAGGAAACCTCACTTTTTGTCAGGACACACTGTTTTCTCAAAACAGAGGTGAATGCAACATGATCATCTGAAAACTCAGGTGAACGCAACATGATCATCTGAAAAACTCATGCTGCGGGTCACATTATGACGTTTTTGACATCTTTTCGTGGGGGAAACCATCCCTTTTGGTCAGGAGACACATTTTTCTCAAAACAGAGGGGAATGCAACATGATCATCTGAAAAACTCATGCTGCGGTCACATTATGACGTTTTTGACGTCTTCTAGTGGGGAAACCATCACTTTTGGTCAGGAGACACATTTTCTCAAAACAGAGGTGAATGCAACATGATCATCTGAAAACTCATGCTGCGGTCACATTATGACGTTTTTGACGTCTTTCGTGGGAAAACCATCACTTTTGGTCAGGAACAAACAATTTTTCTCAAAAACAGAGGTGAATGCAACATGATCATCTGAAAATCATGCTGCGGTCACATTATGACGTTTTTGACGTTGCCGTGGAGGAAACATCACTTTTGGTCAGGAGGACACATTATTTCAAAACAGAGGTGAATGACACATGATCATCTGAAAACTCATGCTGCGGTCACATTATGACGTTTTTGACGTCTTCTGTGGCGAAAACCATCACTTTTGGTCAGGGAAACACATTTTTCTCAAACAGATGTGAATGCAACATGATCATCTGAAAACTCAGGTGAAGCGCAACATGATCATCTGAAAAACTCATGCTGCGGTCACATTATGACATTTTTGACGTCGTCTCGTGGGGAAAACCATCCCTTTAGTCAGGAGACACATTTTTCTCAAAACAGAGGTGAATGCAACATGATCATCTCTGAAAACTCATGCTGCGGTTCACATTATGACGTTTTTGACGTCTTCTCGCGGGGGGAAACCACACTTTTGGTCAGGAGACACATTTTTCTCAAAACAGAGGTGAACGCAACATGATCATCTGAAAACTCATGCTGCGGTCACATTATGACGTTTTTGACGTCTTCTCGTGGGAAAACCATCACTTTTGGTCAGGAGACACATTTTTCTCAAAACAGAGGTGAACGCAACATGATCATCTGAAAACTCATGCTGCGGTCACATTATGACGTTTTTGACGTTTTCTCGTGGGGAAACCATCACTTTTGGTCAGGAGACACTGTTTTCTCCAAAACAGAGGTGAATGCAACATGATCATCTGAAAACTCAGGTGAAACCAACATGATCATCTGAAAACTCATGCTGCGGTCACTTTATGACGTTTTTGACGTCTTCTCGTGGAAACCATCACTTTTGGTCAGGAGACATATTTTTCTCTCAAAACAGAGGTGAATGCAACATGATCATCTGAAAACTCATGCTGCAGTCACATTATGACGTTTTTGACGTCTTCTCGGGGGAAACCATCACTTTTGGTCAGGACACACTGTTTTCTCAAACAGAGGTGAATACAACATGATCATCTGAAAACTCAGGTGAACGCAACATGACATCTGAAAACTCATGCTGAGGTCACATTATGACATTTTTGACGTCTTCTCGTGGAAAACCATCCCTTTTGGTCAGGAGACACATTTTTCTCAAAACAGAGGTGAATACAACATGATCATCTGAAAACTCAGGTGAACGCAACATGAACATCTGAAAACTCATGCTGAGGTCACATTATGACATTTTTGACGTCTTCTCGTGGGGAAACCATCCCTTTTGGTCAGGAGACACTTTTTCTCAAAACAGAGGTGAATGCAACATGATCATCTGAAAACTCATGCTGCGGTCACATTATGACGTTTTTGACGTCTTCTCGTGGGAAAACCATCACTTTTGGTTAGAAGACACATTTTTCTCAAAACAGAGGTGAATGCAACATGATCATCTGAAAACTCAGTGAACGCACATGATCATCTGAAAACTCATGCTGCGGTCACATTATGACGTTTTTGACGTCTTCTCGTGGGGAAACCATCACTTTTGGTCAGGAGACACATTTTTCTCAAAACAGAGGTGAACGCAACATGATCATCTGAAAACTCATGCTGCGGTCACATTATGACGTTTTTGACGTCTTCTCGTGGAAAACCATCACTTTTGGTCAGGAGACACATTTTTCTCAAAACAGAGGTGAACGCAACATGATCATCTGAAAACTCATGCTGCGGTCACATTATGACGTTTTTGACGTCTTCTCGTGGGGAACCATCACTTTTGGTCAGGACACCACTATTTTCTCAAAACAGAGGTGAATGCAACATGATCATCTGAAAACTCAGGTGAACGCAACATGATCATCTGAAAACTCATGCTGCGGTCACATTATGACGTTTTTGACGTCTTCTCGTGGGGAACCATCACTTTTGGTCAGGAGACATATTTTCTCAAAACAGAGGTGAATGCAACATGATCATCTGAAAACTCATGCTGCGGTCACATTATGACGTTTTTGACGTCTTCTCGTGGGGAAACCATCACTTTTGGTCAGGACACATGTTTTCTCAAAACAGAGGTGAATACAACATGATCATCTGAAAACTCAGGTGAACGCAACATGAACATCTGAAAACTCATGCTGAGGTCACATTATGACATTTTTGACGTCTTCTCGTGGGAAAACCATCCCTTTTGGTCAGGGACACATTTTTCTCAAAACAGAGGTGAATACAACATGATCATCTGAAAACTCAGGTGAACGCAACATGAACATCTGAAAACTCATGCTGCGGTCACATTATGACGTTTTTGACGTCTTCTCGTGGGGAAACATCACTTTTGGTCAGAAGACACATTTTTCTCAAAACAGAGGTGGAATGCAACATGATCATCTGAAAACTCAGGTGAACGCAACATGATCATCTGAAAACTCATGCTGCGGTCACATTATGACGTTTTTGACGTCTTCTCGTGGGGAAACCATCACTTTTGGTCAGGAGACACATTTTTCTCAAAACAGAGGTGAACGCAACATGATCATCTGAAAACTCATGCTGCGGTCACATTATGACGTTTTTGACGTCTTCTCGTGGGGAAACCATCACTTTTGGTCAGGAGACATATTTTTCTCAAAACAGAGGTGAATGCAACATGATCATCTGAAAACTCATGCTGCAGTCACATTATGACGTTTTTGACGTCTTCTCGTGGGGAAACCATCACTTTTGGTCAGGACACACTGTTTTCTCAAAACAGAGGTGAATAAACATGATCATCTGAAAACTCAGGTGAACGCAACATGAACATCTGAAAACTCATGCTGAGGTCACATTATGACATTTTTGACGTCTTCTCGTGGGAAAACCATCCTTTTGGTCAGGAGACACATTTTTCTCAAAACAGAGGTGAATACAACATGATCATCTGAAAACTCAGGTGAACGCAACATGAACATCTGAAAACTCATGCTGAGGTCACATTATGACATTTTTGACGTCTTCTCGTGGGGAAACATCCCTTTTGGTCAGGAGATACATTTATTTCAAAACAGAGGTGAATGCAACATGATCACCTGAAAACTCATGCTGCGGTCACATTATGACGTTTTTGACGTCTTCTCGTGGGGAAACCATCACTTTTGGTCAGGAGACACATTTTTCTCAAAACAGAGGTGAATGCAACATGATCATCTGAAAACTCAGGTGAACGCAACTGATCATCTGAAAACTCATGTTGCGGTCACATTATTACGTTTTTGACGTCTTCTCGTGGGGAAACCATCACTTTTGGTCAGGAGACACATTTTTCTCAAAACAGAGGTGAATGCAACATGATCATCTGAAAACTCATGCTGCAGTCACATTATGACGTTTTTGACGTCTTCTCGTGGGGAAACCATCACTTTTGGTCAGGACACACTGTTTTCTCAAAACAGAGGTGAATGCAACATGATCATCTCAAAACTCATGCTGCGGTCACATTATGACGTTTTTGACATCTTCTCGTGGGGAAACCATCACTTTTGGTCAGGAGACACCTTTATTTCAAAACAGAGGTGAATGACACATGATCATCTGAAAACTCATGCTGCGGTCACATTATGACGTTTTTGACGTTTGCTCGTGGAGGAAACATCACTTTTGGTCAGGAGACACATTTTCTCAAAACAGAGGTGAATGCAACATGATCATCTGAAAACTCAGGTGAACGCAACATGATCATCTGAAAACTCATGCTGCGGTCACATTATGACATTTTTGACGTCTTCTCGTGGGAAACCATCACTTTTGGTCAGGAGACATATTTTTCTCAAAACAGAGGTGAATGCAACATGATCATCTGAAAACTCATGCTGCAGTCACATTATGACGTTTTTGACGTCTTCTCGTGGGGAAACCATCACTTTTGGTCAGGACACACTGTTTTCTCAAAACAGAGGTGAATGCAACATGATCATCTCAAACTCATGCTGCGGTCACATTATGACGTTTTTGACGTTTGCTCGTGGAGGAAACATCACTTTTGGTCAGGAGACACATTTATTTCAAAACAGAGGTGAATGACACATGATCATCTGAAAACTCATGCTGCGGTCACATTATGACGTTTATGACGTTTTCTCGTGGGGAAACCATCACTTTTCGTCAGGAGACACGTTTTTTATCAAAACAGAGGTGAATGGAACATGATCATCTCAAACTCATACTGCGGTCACATTATGATGTTTTTGACGTTTGCTCGTTGAGAAACATCACTTTTGGTCAGGAGACACGTTTTTATCAAAACAGAGGTGAATGACACATGATCATCTGAAAACTCATGCTGCGGTCACATTATGACGTTTTTGACATTTGCTCGTGGAGAAAACATCACTTTTGGTCAGGAGACACATTTTTCTCAAAACAGAGGTGAATGCAACATGATCATCTGAAAACTCAGGTGAACGCAACATGATCATCTGAAACTCATGCTGCGGTCATTATGACTTTTTGACGTCTTCTCATGGGGAACCTCACTTTTGGTCAGGAGACACATTTTTTCTCAAAACAGAGGTGATGCAATATGATCATCTGAAAACTCAGGTGAACGCTTGATCATCTGAAACTCATGCTGCGGTCACATTATGACGTTTTTGGACGTCTTCTCGTGGGGAAACCATCACTTTTGGTCAGGAGACACATTTTTCTCAAAACAGAGTGAATGCAACATGATCATCTGAAAACTTATGCTGTATTCACATTATGACTTTTTTGACATTTGCTCGTGGAGAAACATCACTTTTGGTCAGGACACAGTGTTTTCTCAAAAAGGAGGTGAATGAACATGATCATCGAAAACTTAGGATGCAGTCACATTATGACTTTTTGACGTTTACTCGTGGAGAAACATCACTTTTGGTCAGGACACACATTTTTCTCAAAACAGAGGTGAATGCAACATGATCATCTGAAAACTCATGCTGCGGTCACATTATGACGTTTTTGACGTGTTCTCGTGGGAAAACATCACTTTTGGTCAGGAGACACATTTTTCTCAAAACAGAGGTGAATGCAACATGATCATCTGAAAACTTATGCTGTATTCACATTATGACTTTTTTGAATTTCTCGTGAGAAAACATCACTTTGGTCAGGACACAGTGTTTTTCTCAAAAGGAGGTGAATGCAACATGATCATCTGAAAACTTAGGATGCAGTCACATTATGACGTTTTTGACGTCTTCTCGTGGGAGAACCATCCCTTTTGGTCAGGAGACACATTTTTCTCAAAACAGAGGTGAATGCAACATGATCATCTGAAAACTCATGCTGCGGTCATTATGAAGTTTTTGACGTCTTCTCGTGGGGGAAACCATCACTTTTGGTCAGGAGACACATTTTTCTCAAAACAGAGGTGAATGCAACATGATCATCTGAAAACTCATGCTGCGGTCACATTATGACGTTTTTGACGTCTTCTCGTGGGGAAACCATCACTTTTGGTCAGGAGACACATTTTTCTCAAAACAGAGGTGAATGCAACATGATCATCTGAAAACTCATGCTGCGGTCACATTATGACGTTTTTGACATTTGCTCGTGGAGAAAACATCACTTTTGGTCAGGAGACACTTTTTCTCAAAACAGGTGTGAATGCAACATGATCATCTGAAAACTCAGGTGAACGCAACATGATCATCTTAAAACTCCATGCTGCGGTCACATTATGACGTTTTTGACGTCTTCTCGTGGGGAACCATCACTTTTGGTCAGGACAACACTGTTTTTCTCAAAACAGAGTGAATGCAACATGATCATCTGAAAACTCAGGTGAACGCAACATGATCATCTGAAAACTCATGCTGCGGTCACATTATGACATTTTTGAAGTCTTCTCGTGGGGAAACCATCACTTTTGGTCAGGAGACACATTTTTTCTCAAAACAGAGGTGAATGCAACATGATCATCTGAAAACTCATGCTGCGGTCACATTATGAAGTTTTTGACGTCTTCTTCTCGGGGAAACCATCACTTTTGGTCAGGAGACACATTTTTCTCAAAACAGAGTGAATGCAACATGATCATCTGAAAACTCATGCTGCGGTCACATTATGACGTTTTTGACGTCTTCTCGTGGGGAAACCATCACTTTTGGTCAGGAGACACATTTTCTCAAAACAGAGGTGAATGCAACATGATCATCTGAAAACTCATGCTGCGGTCACATTATGACGTTTTTGACATTTGCTCGTGGAGAAAACATCACTTTTGGTCAGGAGACACATTTTCTCAAAACAGAGGTGAATGCAACATGATCATCTGAAAACTCAGGTGAACGCAACATGATCATCTGAAAACTCATGCTGCCGGTCACATTATGACGTTTTTGACGTCTTCTCGTGGGAAACCATCACCTTTTTGTCAGGACACACTGTTTTCCTCAAAACAGAGGTGAATGCAACATGATCATCTGAAAACTCAGGTGAACGCAACATGATCATCTCAAACTCATGCTGCGGTCACATTATGACGTTTTTGACATCTTCTCGTGGGGAAACCATCACTTTTGGTCAGGAGACACATTTTTCTCAAAACAGAGGTGAATGCAACATGATCATCTGAAACTCATGCTGCGGTCACATTATGACTTTTTTGACGTCTTCTAGTGGGAAACCATCACTTTTGGTCAGGAGACACATTTTTCTCAAAACAGAGTGAATGCAACATGATCATCTGAAAACTCATGCTGCGGTCACATTATGACGTTTATGACGTCTTCTCGTGGGAAAACCATCACTTTTGGTCAGGAAACCATTTTTCTCAAAACAGAGGTGAATGCAAATGATCATCTGAAAACTCATGCTGCGGTCACATTATGACGTTTTGACGTTTGCTCGTGGAGGAAACATCACTTTTGGTCAGGAGACACATTTATTTCAAAACAGAGGTGAATGACACATGATCATCTGAAAATCATGCTGCGGTCACATTATGACGTTTTTGACGTCTTTCTCGTGGGAAACCATCACTTTTGTCAGGAAACACATTTTTCTCAAAACAGATGTGAATGCAACATGATCATCTGAAACTCAGTGAACGCAACATGATCATCTGAAAACTCATGCTGCGGTCACATTATGACTTTTTGACGTCTTCTCTATGGGGAAACCATCACTTTTGGTCAGGAGACACATTTTTTCTCAAAACAGAGGTGAATGCAATATTATCATCTGAAACTCAGTGAACGCAACATGATCATCTGAAAACTCATGCTGCGGTCACATTATGACGTTTTTGACGTCTTCTCGTGGGGAAACCATCCTTTTGGTCAGGAGACACATTTTTCTCTCAAACAGACGTGAATGCAACATGATCACTCTGAAAACTTATGGCTGTATTTCACATTATGACTTTTTTGACATTTGCTCTCGGGAGAAAACATCACTTTGGTCGGAGACAACAGTGTTTTCTCAAAAGGAGGTGAATGAAACATGATCATCAGAAAACTTAGGATGCGTCACATTATGACGTTTTTTTGACGTTTAACTCGTGGAGAACATATCACTTTTGGTCAGGACACACTATTTTTCTCAAAACAGAGGTGAATGCAACATGATCATCTGAAACTCATGCTGCGGTCACATTATGACTTTTTGACGTGTTCTCGTGGGAAAACCATCACTTTTGGTCAGGAGACACATTTTTCTCAAAACAAGAGGTGAATGCAACATGATCATCTGAAAACTTATGCTGTATTCACATTATGACTTTTTTGACATTTGCTCTTTGAGAAACATCACTTTTGGTCAGGACACAGTGTTTTCTCAAAAAGGAGGTGAATGCAACATGATCATCAGAAAACTTATGATGCAGTCACATTATGACATTTTTGACGTCTTCTCGTGGGGAAACCATCCCTTTTGGTCAGGAGACACATTTTTCTCAAAACAGAGTGAATGCAACATGATCATCTGAAACTCATGCTGCGGTCACATTATGAAGTTTTGACGTCTTCTCGGCGGGAAACCATCACTTTTGGTCAGGAGACCTTTTTCTCAAAACAGAGGTGAATGCAACATGATCATCTGAAAACTCATGCTGCGGTCACATTATGACGTTTTTGACATTTGCTCGTGGAGAAAACATCACTTTTGGTCAGGAGACACATTTTTCCTCAAAACAGGAGGTGAATTGAACATGATCATCTGAAAACTCAGGTGAACGCAACATGATCATCTTAAAACTCATGCTGCGGTCACATTATGACGTTTTGACGTCTTCTCGTGGGAAACCATCACTTTTGGTCAGGACACACTGTTTTTCTCAAAACAGAGGTGAATGCAACATGATCTCTGAACTCAGGTGAACGCAACATGATCATCTGAAAACTCATGCTGCGGTCACATTATGACATTTTTGACGTCTTCTCGTGGGGAAACCATCCCTTTTGGTCAGGAGACATCATTTTTCTCTAAAAAAGATGACATAGGTGAATGCAACATGATCATCTGAAAACTCATGCTGCGGTCACATTATGAAGTTTTTGACGTCTTCTCGCGGGGAAACCATCACTTTTGGTCAGGAGACACATTTTTGTCAAAACAGAGGTGAATGCAACATGATCATCTGAAAACTCATGCGCATGGCATCTGAACTCATGCTGCGGTCACATTATGACGTTTTTGACGTCTTCTCGTGGGAAACCATCACTTTTGGTCAGGAGACCACATTTTTCTCAAAAAGAGAGGTGAATCAACATGATCATCTGAAAACTCATGCTGCGGTCACATTATGACTTTTTGACATTTGCTCGTGGAGAAAACATCACACTTTTGGTCAGGAGACACATTTTCTCAAAACAGAGGTGAATGCAACATGATCATCTGAAAACTCAGGTGAACGCACAACATGATCATCTGAAAACTCATGCTGCGGTCACATTATGACGTTTTTGACGTCTTCTCGTGGGGAAACCATCACTTTTTGTCAGGACAACACTGTTTTTCTCAAAACAGAGGTGAATGCAACATGATCATCTGAAAACTCAGGTGAACGCAACATGATCATCTCAAAACTCATGCTGCGGTCCACATTATGACGTTTTGACATCTTCTCGTGGGGAAACCATCACTTTTTGTCAGGAGACACATTTTTCCTCAAAACAGAGGTGAATGCAACATGATCATCTGAAAACTCATGCTGCGGTCACATTATGACGTTTTTTGACGTCTTCTAGTGGGGAAACCATCACTTTTGGTCAGGAGACACATTTTTCTCAAAACAAGGTGAATGCAACATGATCATCTGAAAACTCATGCTGCGGTCACATTATGACGTTTTTGACGTCTTCTCGTGGGAAACCATCACTTTTGGTCAGGAAACACATTTTCTCAAACACAGAGGTGAATGCAACATGATCATCTGAAAACTCATGCTGCGGGTCACATTATGACGTTTTTGACGTTTTCTCGTGGAGGAAACATCACTTTTGGTCAGGAGACACATTTTTTCAAAACAGAGGTGAATGACACATGATCATCTGAAAACTCATGCTGCGGTCACATTATGACGTTTTTGACGTCTTCTCGTGGGAAACCATCACTTTTGGTCAGGACACAACATTTTCTCAAAACAGATGTGAATGCAACATGATCATCTGAAAACTCAGGTGAACGCAACATGATCATCTTGAAACTCATGCTGCGGTCACATTATGACGTTTTTGACGTCTTCTCGTGGGGAAACCATCACTTTTGGTCAGCAGACACATTGTTTTCTCAAAACAGAGGTGAATGCAATATGATCATCTGAAAACTATGCTGTATTCACATATGACTTTTTGACATTTGCTCGTGGAGAAAACATCACTTTTTGGTCAGGACACAGTGTTTTCTCAAAAAGGAGGTGAATGCAACATGATCATCTGAAAACTTAGGCTGCAGTCACATTATGACTTTTTTTGACGTTTGCTCGTGGAGAAAACATCACTTTTGGTCAGGACACACTGTTTTTCTCAAAACAGAGGTGAATGCACATGATCATCTGAAAACTCAATTCTGCGGTCCACATTAGGACGGTTTTGGAACGTGTTTCTCGTGGGAAAACCATCACTTGGTCAGGAAACCACAGTTTTTCTCCTCAAAACAGAGTGAATGCAAGATGATCAGCTAAAACTCATGCTGCGGTCACATTTATGACATTTTTGACGTCTTCTCGTGGGGAACCATCCCTTTGGTCAGGAGACACATTTTTCTCAACAAAAGAGGTGAATGCAACATGATCATCTGAAAACTCATTCTGCGGTCACATATGAAGTTTTTGACGTCTTCTCGCGGGGAACCATCACTTTTGGTCAGGAGACACATTTTTCTCAAAACAGAGGTGAATGCAACAGATCATCTGAAACTCATGCTGCGGTCACATTAATGACGTTTTTTTGACGTTTTCTCGTGGGGAAACCATCACTTTTGGTCAGGAGACACATTTTTCTCAAACAACAGAGGTGAATGCAACATGATCATCTGAAAACTCATGCTGGCGGTCACATTATGACGTTTTTGACATTTGCTCGTGGAGAAAACATCACTTTTGGTCAGGAGACACTTTTTGCTCAAAACTGAGGTGAATGCAACATGATCATCTGAAAACTCAGGTGAACGCAACATGATCATCTGAAAACTCATGCTGCGGTCACATTATGACGTTTTTGACGTCTTCTCGTGTGGGAAACCATCACTTTTTGTCAGGACACACTCTTTTCTCAAAACAGAGGTGAATGCAACATGATCATCTGAAAACTCAGGTGAACGCAACATGATCATCTCAAACTCATGCTGCGGTCACATTATGACGTTTTTGACATCTTCTCGTGGGGAAACCATCCCTTTTGGTCAGGAGACACATTTTTCTCAAAACAGAGGTGAATGCAACATGATCATCTGAAAACTCATGCTGCGGTCACATATGACGTTTTTGACATTTGCTCGTGGAGAAAACATCACTTTTGGTCAGAGAGACACATTTTTCTCAAAACAGAGGTGAATGCAACATGATCATCTGAAACTCCGGTGAACGCAACATGATCATCTGAAAACTCATGCTGCGGTCACATTATGTGACGTTTTTGACGTCTTCTCGTGGGGAAACCATCACTTTTTGTCAGGAAGACACATTTTTTCTCCAACAGAGGTGAATGCAACATGAAATCATGAAAACTCATGCTGCGGTCACATTATGACGTTTTTGACATTTGCTCGTGAGAAACATCACTTTTGGTCAGAGACACATTTTTCCAAAACAGAGGTGAATGCAACATGATCATCTGACCAGAAAA
>NW_026622216.1:0-11810 GCF_003711565.1 Takifugu flavidus | reverse complement strand
AAACCATCACTTTTGGTCAGGATATACAAGTTTCTCAAAACAGAGGTAAATTCAACAAGATCACCTGAAAACTCATGCTTCTGCGGTCACATTATGACGTTTCTGACGTTTTCTCGTGAATAAACCATCACTTTTGGTCAGGAGATACATTTATTTCAAAACAGAGGTGAATGCAACATGATCACCTGAAAACTCATGCTGCGGTCACATTATGACGTTTCTGACGTTTTCTCGTGGGGAGGAAACCATCACTTTTGGTCAGGATATACAAGTTTCTCAAAACAGAGGTAAATTCAACATGATCACCTGAAAACTCATGCTGCGCTCACATTATGACGTTTTTGACGTTTTCTCGTGGGGAAACCATCACTTTTGGTCAGGAGATACATTTATTTCAAAACAGAGGTGAATGCAACATGATCACCTGAAAACTCATGCTGCGGTCACATTATGACGTTTCTGACGTTTTCTCGTGGGGAAACCATCACTTTTGGTCAGGATATACAAGTTTCTCAAAACAGAGGTAATTCAACATGATCACCTGAAAACTCATGCTGCGCTCACATTATGACGTTTTTGACGTTTTCTCGTGGGGAAAACATCACTTTTGGTCAGGATATACAAGTTTCTCAAAACAGAGGTGAATGCAACATGATCACCTGAAAACTCATGCTGCGCTCACATGTGAGGGTGATGTTTGGTCACCCGCGCTGTTCGTTTACTAGACTCAGATCAACCACACAGACAACAGGTGGCCTTGCAAGGGAGAGCTGACGAGCAGTTCAAGCTTCCTCTCTCAACTCCGTCAGTCTGCTGCTCGCTCTCCTCTTTTATTTGGTTCACACAACATTGGTATCAAAACAACTTCATGATTCCTTCTCCTCCTATCTCTACGACTTCCTCGTGTCTTTGAACATGATACCTCCCAGTGCTGGGAACATAACAGCTACAATACTTGAGTCAAACACTCATACATTCTTTTTGATTAAACATTCTAAATCTACTTACTATACTTACTATAGCATTGAAACGATAAAGTAATAACAACAATAATTCTTCTCACATTTCCCTCCTGTTTATCGTTAAATGCGTCTAGATTCTCATTGTCAGTATTACATCATTTCATTTCATGAAATTTAAATGCATTACGTCATTTTCCTAGAAACACATTTCTTACACTCAGAGTTCAACATGGGTACAGCTTAAGACATCTTAAACATTTCATTTACATCTTGCATCACATTTGTCCATTCTTCTTCTGATTCCTCTTCATCGTTGTCCAGTAGAGATTGTTCTTCCACCTGCAGCAAAGTACTAGTAACAACTGATCCCACGAGCCGGCCAATGCAACCCCGAACAAGAGGTACTACACAGCAAGCTAGTATGGCTAATACTAGCAGCACTATCCCTATCATCATTCCTATCTTGAACAACAGTTCCCTCCACCTTGACAACATCCTGTAAGCCAGTCTGGTGGGGGACTACCATCGTCAATCATAGCTCTCTGTAGCTTAGTTAAATTTCTCAATGCGCTATCTATCAGGTGACCGTCCGCATCATTCTCTGGGATGAACGTACAACAGTAATCTCCTACCATTGCACACACTCCTCCCTGGGGGGCCGTTATGAGATCTAAGGCCATCCTATTCTGCATGGTCATCAGTCTTAGCGCTGTCATTTCTTCCTTGACTCCTGTGAGAGCAACTTTTGTCAAATTATTAAATACTTTCAACCTGTAATCAACTGTTTCCAATCTCAATATGTTCTTTCCTATTCCTAGCCACGGAAAGAGTGTCATGATCACTTTATTTCCGGTTGGCCAATGCTTAAACTCTCGTGGTACATCTGTGCCCCACACTGAGTCATGTGGTTTGAACTCGTCATTCAAATCTCTCCTGGAACGCAACTGTGGTGCAGATCTAGCATTAGCAGCATAAATTATGACTGTATGATCCTTGAGATGTACTGGAGCACACACTCCTGACCAGTTTGCTGGTAGGTCTGCATACGCATTGTGTCCACATAACCACCATCCCTTATTCACTAATTGCGTGCCTTTGTCTCCTGGCGCGAAAGCGGGATAGTTACATGTACAGTTATAACCTTCTGGACACCTCTGTGTTGAATGATTCTGTGTCCAAGCTGTGAAAGTAGCATAGCGCCACCATGTATTCAAACTGTAAGTGTGTGAGGACTCTGGATTTTGTTCTAACCACGAATGTTCTAAATGGCTAACTACGGTGCGTTTAGCGCGCGCGTAGCTCTCATCCTGTCTCAGAGCATCTTTCTGTCCCTGATTACCTCCCTCCTGTCGGAAATTCCAAAGACCAAAACTCACAAGTCCCGCCGTCACAGCACTCACCACAATTAGGAAGAACAACTTCATTTCCTTTTAGATCCTCTTCACAGGTTCCGACGGGGTTCAGCCGTTGCTGGACCTATACAGGCCGTCAGCCGTTTACGGAGAGTCCGCCACTGCTCCCTCGCCTTCACCTGGAAGAATTTTCTGTTTCTTACAATGTGAAAGGTGTATCCACGACAGTTTTCCGTCCACTCGAACTGCAGTCTTTGTGGTCAGCTGTACTTGATAAGGACCTTCCCATCTAGGCGTGTTCCACCTCTTCCGCACAAACTTCTTCACCACACGTAGTCGCCCGGTTGAATGGGTTCCTGGGGGGTGGAATCTGTGGAAGACACAGGACTAGGCAGAACATTTACTGTATTCACACATCGGTTAAGTAACACTTTTTTCAGATAATCTGCTATTGCTGTGGGGAAAATTTCTACCCACCTAGTAAATCCATCTAACACTACTAGACAATATTGTTTACCTTCACATGGTGTTAGCTGAATAAAATCTAGAAAAACTGTGTGAAATGGATGATTTGGTAATGGTGTAGTGCCTGCAGGGGCCTTAAGGGCTCCCTGTGGGCTGTGTTTTACACAAATAGCACATTGTGAACAAAAATTTTTTGAGTAGGTATGAAATCCTATAGTGTAATAATGTTCATTAACCATCTGTACCATCCCTCCTGTTGAGACATGGCATGGCCCATGGCTCACTAATGCTGCCCATTTATGCATATTCCGGGGAAGGATTGGTTTGTTTCCTATGGTTAACAGTCCTTTGTCATCCAGTTTGGCTCCTCGCTTCTTCCACGTGGCCTTTTCTTTTTCTGGAGCACTTTGTTGCATTTCTTTTAGAATATCATTATCTGCAGGTTCTAAGGTAAATGATTCTTCATTATCAAGAAGTGTGTTGTTATTTGCTGCAGCCTTTGCGGCTCTGTCAGCAAAGGCATTGCCTTGTGAGACTGCGTCTGTGTTGTTAGTATGTGCAGCGCATTTACAAACAGCTATTTTACGTGGCTGCTGTACTGCAGCTAATAACTTTTTTAACAGTTCTGCATGCATGACCGGTTTGCCGGTCGACGTTTTCATCCCTCTTAAATTCCATTGTTGAGCAAACACAAACAGCGTGGAAAAAGCATATTGACTATCTGTATAAATGGTAACATCTTGTCCTTTGCTTAGTTCACAGGCACGTGTGAGTGCGACGAGTTCTGCAGCTTGAGCAGAATAGGAGGAGGAAGTGATTTCGCCTCCACCACCTCAGTTGCTGTGACGACTGCATAGGCAGTTCTAGTGCGTCCACAGTCATCCTTTCTCGATGATCCATCCACAAAGAGTGTCTGTCCTGTAGTCAACGCGACATCACTGAGATCTGGTCGCGGCAGGACCTTGGTGGAGACCTCATCCAGGCAGTTGTGCTGGTGTCCCTCTTCTGCGGTGGGTAGCAGCGTTGCTGGGTTTAAGGTCGTGCAGCGTCGAATCGTCAGATTCGGCTGAGAGAGCAACACTGCCATGCAGGAAAGATGACGTGCGGGCGACAGGAATGCTATCTTACTTTGTAGCAGCAGTATTGACACTGCATGTGGAACTAGCAAAGTTAGCTCATGATATAGCACCACTCCTGCGGAGGCTTTTACTGCCTCAGATGCTGCCACCACTGCTTTAACGCATGGTGGGAGTGCACAAACTACGGAATCTAGCTTGTGGGAGTAGTAGGCCACTGGCTGCCTCTTATCTCCGTGTTTTTGCAACAAAACTGAAGTCATAAAATTACCTTTGCAATCTACGACCTGCTCAAAAGGCTTCTGATAGTCTGGCAGCTTTAACACTCCAGCACCTACAAGGGCCTGCTTTGTGTGTGTAAATGCTTCTTCAGCTTCAGGGGTCCAAGTTAACACATCAGTCATTGCTAAGGGATTATCATACATCAATGCTTGTAAAGGGGCAGTTATTTTCGCATAATCTAAGATCCATGATCTGCAAAAATTCACAAGTCCTAAGAATGACATCATCTGCTTCTTTGTTTTTGGTTTTGGGGCTTCAAGCACTGCTGTTTTCCTCGACTCGAGAATAGCTTTGCCATTATGTGTCAAAACATGGCCCAGATAAATCACTTTCTGCTTCACCAGCTGCAGTTTACTTTTGCTTAATCTATGGCCTTGAGCGGCTAGCCAGTGTAGCAATGCTAGCGTGTCTGACCAACAATCTCCCTCTGTTTTTGACGCCATGAGGATGTCATCCACGTAGACGAGGATTTGACTTCCACACGGAGGTTTAAACTTAGCTAACGATGACATCATTACCTGAGAAAAGATTGTGGGACTCTCACAGTAGCCCTGAGGTAACCTTGTCCAGGTGTACCTCTGTCCTTGAAACGTAAACGCAAACCAAAACTGGCTGTCTGGATGTACTGGTACAGAGAAAAATGCATTGGATACATCGATCACCGTGTACCACTGATGTTCAGGGTTTAAGTCATTCAGCAGAGTGTATGGATCTGCGACTAAGGGAGACCTAGGGACCACTGCAGCGTTTACAGCTTGCAGGTCCTGCACCATCCGCCAGCCGGTAGATGGTGGTGACTTCCTTACTGGAAATAGGGGTGTATTTACAGGGGACTCAGGACACTCTCTGATGACTCCTGCTTTAAGCAGTGAGTTAAATATCGGAACAATACCCTCCTGTGCGTCAGTCTTAAGGGGATATTGTCTCTGAAATGGTCTATAATCTGATTTAGGGATTATTTTTACAGGTTCTGCTCCTTTTATAAGACCTACATCTGCAGGTCCTTCCGACCATAATTCAGGGGGAAGCTCTTTCAGCTTCTCTTCTTCCTCCTGCGTGAGGAAGATGTTTTCTTCTCATGAACTCTGGTCTGTGAGGTGCGTTGCTGGATGTGTCAGCAACCATGTTTTAAGGGGAATACGCCACACCTGGAACTGATCATTAAAATCAACCTCACCCTTAGGCCTATAGGGCAGGCTGCTCCAGTGTTTTACGTCACATCCCAAGTCTTGCCATCTTTTCTTAAGCGGTTTAGCAATAGAAACATGTGGTACAGAACCTGACACTTTGAATAGTGCTGCTGCTTCGGTGGAAAGGCTTCCTGCCGTGCAGACAGCCGTTTGACCACACACATATAGATGCATAATTACAATCATTTGTGGATCTTTGAGTTTAGCAAACTTCTCTGCATAGCTTGATGTGCCGTGTGGGTCTGATTTACAGAATCCACCAATGCGCTCCACGTGCATGGTTACATGCAGGTCAGCTTGATTGTGGAGCTGGGCTTCAGGCTGTAAGTATGACAGAGCTTTACCATATATCATAGTGATTGGGTCAGAGAATGGAGGGGGCTGCTTTTCAGGAATGTCAAGTGACCAAAATTTACTGCACATCTCTCCTTCTCTTACCCACAGATTAACCATTCTATCTACAGACCACATCCTTCGGCTGTGGTACGAATCATCAACTGAAGCTGAGAGATAAGATCTCTTCCTAACAGATTTACGGGACATGTGGTGGAGATCACGAAAGGAGCTTTAAGTGTGATTCCACTTACAGGGTCACAAACATCTACAGGAACTGACATTCTTTCTTTAGTTATGAGACCATTTGCTGATCTCACAAAAATCTGTGTAGAAGTTGGTGCCAGGGCTATTGGATCTCTAATTACTGATTTACCTGCACCCGTATCTACTAAGAATGTTAAAGAATTACCTAACACGGTCAGTTGTATTTCTGGTTTGCCTTCAGCAAACAGGAAGATGGTTTCTAAGTCTAAAACATCTTCTAAGTCATCTTTTTCAAATTGGTCAAATTTTGTGCCCTGATTTGTTTTAATTTTTGTGACATCTTTTTCCGGTTCTAGTCATAGCTGAGGTGGATTAGAACCTTGCTGCTGTCCTCTATTGTATCTCTGGTCACGTTGTTTCTTTCTGCAATCACGTTCCCAGTGTCCATAATTTTTACAATAATGACACTGATCATTTTCACGGGAATTGCCTCCTCCTCCCCTTCCGCCTCGGCCTCGCCCACGCCCTCGGCCTCGGCTTGGGAGAGGGTTGGCATTGAAAAACATGCCTGTTGATTGGTTCTTACTTTTTTGGCATTGTCTTTCAGCATGCATAGCATGTTGTTCATAGCGGTTTAGGTTACTAGTTCCGAAATCAACTAATTGTCTCTCTACCCAGGTTTTTATCTCTGATTTTGATCCCCCATGTATAGCTTGCTTTAACTGCTGTTGGTAGGGACCTTCTGGTTCTTCCGCATACGGAATTCCACTATTTTTTCGGAACACATCTTTCATTCTCATGCTATAGTCTTCAAAACTTTCGTCAGTCTTTTGTCTCGTGGCCGTAATGGCGCTGTAGTCAGCTCGTCTGGTAAAAGTAGTTCGCATGCGCTCGTACAGTCTGTCAAGTCTGTCATTTAGTTCTTGGCTGCCAGGCTGCCATGGTTGTTGAGTGGCTGGATCCACTGGGACCCAATCTCCTCTAACAGTGCCCCATTTCTTGCCATTAACGCACATGAGGACTTGCTGTGTTTCAGTACCGTTAGTATGGTAACTTCTTTTAATTTTATAATATTGCCTGGCCTGTCTAAGTTACCATCCCAATCGAACTTAGTCATCCACAGCTGAACATATGAGCATGAACCTGGATATTTGTCTTCCATGTGTTTACATGATGCTGGGATTTCGAATTCAGCACCTTTTGTGGAATGTTGGTTGCCCATGTTTGCACTTTATTTATCAGTTTTTATGTATTTGAGTGGAGACGCCTGATCTCCCGACTGAACAACCCTCAATCCCTACAGGATATCTAGTTCAGTCCCTCCGCCGTGGCCTTATAACCCCTCTTTTTTAATCAGGAGAGTATACACCAAGCTTCTACCTCCGAGGAGGCGGGTGTATCTTGCCTCTGCTTCTCTCCTGATGGCCAGGCAGGTAATACCGCGGTATTTTCTGTGTAGCGCTTTTCGTGTCTTATACTCACTCCGTTGTCTCTATGGTTTCTCTCTGAGTTGTTTTAGTGCCTTCTTCCCGTCACTGGAGATGGTCGCCCTGGGAGGGACGAAGACCGGCCTTCCGTCAACTCGTGATGAAAGGTCTTTCACTTCGGACGTCTTTTTGACTCCGGCTGCGCAGACTTCGGCGTTCGGTCGTCCCACGGCGCTCCTCTCCAGGTCTTGGGATCCGGCTCGAAGGACCAATTTTTGTGAGGGTGATGTTTGGTCACCCGCGCTGTTCGTTTACTAGACTCAGATCAACCACACAGACAACAGGTGGCCTTGCAAGGGAGAGCTGACGAGCAGTTCAAGCTTCCTCTCTCAACTCCGTCAGTCTGCTGCTCGCTCTCCTCTTTTATTTGGTTCACACAACATTGGTATCAAAACAACTTCATGATTCCTTCTCCTCCTATCTCTACGACTTCCTCGTGTCCTTGAACATGATACCTCCCAGTGCTGGGAACATAACAGCTACAATACTTGAGTCAAACACTCATACATTCTTTTTGATTAAACATTCTAAATCTACTTACTATACTTACTATGGCATTGAAACGATAATAGTAATAACAACAATAATTCTTCTCACACACATTATGACGTTTCTGACGTTTTCTCGTGGGGAAACCATCACTTTTGGTCAGGAGATACAAGTTTCTCAAAACAGAGGTAAATTCAACATGATCACCTGAAAACTCATGCTGCGCTCACATTATGACGTTTTTGACGTTTCTCTATGGGGAAACCATCACTTTTGGTCAGGAGATACAAGTTTCTCAAAACAGAGGTAAATTCCAACATGATCACCTGAAAACTCATGCTGCGCTCACATTATGACGTTTTTGACGTTTTCTCTCGTGGGGAAACCATCACTTTTGGTCAGGAGATACATTTATTCCAAACAGAGGTGAATGCAACATG
Source organism: Takifugu flavidus (assembly GCF_003711565.1). Classification (NCBI taxonomy): domain Eukaryota; kingdom Metazoa; phylum Chordata; class Actinopteri; order Tetraodontiformes; family Tetraodontidae; genus Takifugu; species Takifugu flavidus. The sequence continues at coordinate 3,527 of NW_026622216.1, read as the reverse complement.
ATCACCTGAAAACTCATGCTGCGGTCACATTATGACGTTTCTGACGTTTTCTCGTGGGGAAAACATCACTTTTGGTCAGGATATACAAGTTTCTCAAAACAGAGGTGAATGCAACATGATCACCTGAAAACTCATGCTGCGCTCACATTATGACGTTTCTGACGTTTTCTCGTGGGGAAACCATCACTTTTGGTCAGGATATACAAGTTTCTCAAAACAGAGGTAAATTCAACATGATCACCTGAAAACTCATGCTGCGCTCACATTATGACGTTTTTGACGTTTTCTCGTGGGGAAACCATCACTTTTGGTCAGGATATACATTTATTTCAAAACAGAGGTGAATGCAACATGATCACCTGAAAACTCATGCTGCGTCACATTATGACGTTTCTGACGTTTTCTCGTGGGGAAACCATCACTTTTGGTCAGGATATACAAGTTTCTCAAAACAGAGGTAAATTCAACATGATCACCTGAAAACTCATGCTGCGCTCACATTATGACGTTTTTGACGTTTTCTCGTGGGGAAACCATCACTTTGGTCAGGAGATACAAGTTTCTCAAAACAGAGGTGAATGCAACATGATCACCTGAAAACTCATGCTGCGCTCACATTATGACGTTTCTGACGTTTTCTCGTGGGGAAACCATCACTTTGGTCAGGATATACAAGTTTCTCAAAACAGAGGTAAATTCAACATGATCACCTGAAAACTCATGCTGCGCTCACATTATGACGTTTTTGACGTTTTCTCGTGGGGAAACCATCACTTTTGGTCAGGAGATACATTTATTTCAAAACAGAGGTGAATGCAACATGATCACCTGAAAACTCATGCTGCGCTCACATTATGACGTTTCTGACGTTTTCTCGTGGGGAAACCATCACTTTTGGTCAGGAGATACAAGTTTCTCAAAACAGAGGTAAATGCAACATGATCACCTGAAAACTCATGCTGCGGTCACATTATGACGGTTTTTGACGTTTTCTCGTGAATAAACCATCACTTTTGGTCAGGATATACATTATTTCAAAACAGAGGTGAATGCAACATGATCACCTGAAAACTCATGCTGCTATGACGTTTCTGACGTTTTCTTGGGGAGGAAACCATCACTTTTGGTCAGGATATACAAGTTTCTCAAAACAGAGGTAAATTCAACATGATCACCTGAAAACTCATGCTGCGCTCACATTATGACGTTTTTGACGTTTTCTCGTGGGGAAACCATCACTTTGGTCAGGAGATACATTTATTTCAAAACAGAGGTGAATGCAACATGATCACCTGAAAACTCATGCTGCGGTCACATTATGACGTTTCTGACGTTTTCTCGTGAATAAACCATCACTTTTGGTCAGGATATACATTTATTTCAAAACAGAGGTGAATGCAACATGATCACCTGAAAACTCATGCTGCGGTCACATTATGACGTTTCTGACGTTTTCTCGTGGGGAAACCATCACTTTTGGTCAGGATATACAAGTTCTCTAAAACAGAGGTAAATTCAACATGATCACCTGAAAACTCATGCTGCGCTCACATTATGACGTTTTGACGTTTTCTCGTGGGGAAACCATCACTTTTGGTCAGGATATACAAGTTTCTCAAAACAGAGGTAAATTCAACATGATCACCTGAAAACTCATGCTGCGCTCACATTATGACGTTTCTGACGTTTTCTCGGGGGAAACCATCACTTTGGTCAGGATATACAAGTTTCTCAAAACAGAGGTAAATTCAACATGATCACCTGAAAACTCATGCTGCGCTCACATTATGACGTTTTTGACGTTTTCTCGTGGGGAGACCATCACTTTTGGTCAGGAGATACATTTATTTCAAAACAGAGGTGAATGCAACATGATCACCTGAAAACTCATGCTGCGGTCACATTATGACGTTTCTGACGTTTTCTCGTGGGGAAACCATCACTTTGGTCAGGAGATACAAGTTTCTCAAAACAGAGGTAAATTCAACATGATCACCTGAAAACTCATGCTGCGCTCACATTATGACGTTTTTGACGTTTTCTCGTGGGGAAATCATCACTTTTGGTCAGGAGATACAAGTTTCTCAAAACAGAGGTAAATGCAACTGATCACCTGAAAACTCATGCTGCGGTCACATTATGACGTTTTTGACGTTTTCTCGTGAATAAACCATCACTTTTGGTCAGGATATACATTATTTCAAAACAGAGGTGAATGCAACATGATCACCTGAAAAACCATGCTGCGCTCACATTATGACGTTCTGACGTTTTCTCGTGGGGAAACCATCACTTTTGGTCAGGATATACAAGTTTCTCAAAACAGAGGTAAATTCAACATGATCACCTGAAAACTCATGCTGCGCTCACATTATGACGTTTTTGACGTTTTCTCGTGGGGAAACCATCACTTTTGGTCAGGAGATACATTTATTTCAAAACAGAGGTGAATGCAACATGATCACCTGAAAACTCATGCTGCGGTCACATTATGACGTTTCTGACGTTTTCTCGTGGGGAAACCATCACTTTTGGTCAGGATATACAAGTTTCTCAAAACAGAGGTAAATCAACATGATCACCTGAAAACTCATGCTGCGCTCACATTATGACGTTTTGACGTTTTCTCATGGGGAAACCATCACTTTTGGTCAGGAGATACATTTATTTCAAAACAGAGGTGAATGCAACATGATCACCTGAAAACTCATGCTGCGGTCACATTATGACGTTTCTGACGTTTTCTCGTGGGGAACCATCACTTTTGGTCAGGATATAAAAGTTTCTCAAAACAGAGGTAAATTCTACATGATCACCTGAAAACTCATGCTGCGCTCAATTATGACGTTTTTGACGTTTTCTCGTGGGGGAAACATCACTTTTGGTCAGGATAACAAGTTTCTCAAAACAGAGGTGAATGCAACATGATCACCTGAAAACTCATGCTGCGCTCACATTATGACGTTTCTGACGTTTTCTCGTGGGGAAACCATCACTTTTGGTCAGGATATACAAGTTTCTCAAAACAGAGGTAAATTCAACATGATCACCTGAAAACTCATGCTGCGCTCACATTATGACGTTTTTGACGTTTTCTCGTGGGGAAACCATCACTTTTAGTCAGGAGATACATTTATTCAAAACAGAGGTGAATGCAACATGATCACCTGAAAACTCATGCTGCGGTCACATTATGACGTTTCTGACGTTTTCTCGTAGGGAAACCATCACTTTTGGTCAGGATATACAAGTTTCTCAAAACAGAGGTAAATTCAACATGATCACCTGAAAACTCATGCTGCGCTCACATTATGACGTTTTTGACGTTTTCTCGTGGGGAAACCATCACTTTTGGTCAGGAGATACATTATTTCAAAACAGAGGTGAATGCAACATGATCACCTGAAAACTCATGCTGCGGTCACATTATGACGTTTCTGACGTTTTCTCGTAGGGAAACCATCACTTTTGGTCAGGATATACAAGTTTTCAAAACAGAGGTAAATCAACATGATCACCTGAAAACT
>NW_026622215.1:0-11386 GCF_003711565.1 Takifugu flavidus | reverse complement strand
TATGGTAGCTATAGTAACAGGCCTGCATCCATACGCAGACGGAGACAGATTCCTACCACTGGTGCCTGGGGAAGAGCCGCTGGATCTCCTGGATGATGGGCCGATAGCAGGAATCCCTCCCTCTCTCGATATTCTCAAACATGTGGAGGCTGTTGTGAACGATGGCCCGCAGCAGTTCCTGGTTTTTCTCAGCACACCTGCTGATCTGGGCCAGGTGGGCCAGATCGTTGGGCAACAACTTGCGGTGCTTCTGTGGTAGACTTTCATACTGAAGCTCAGCACGCCTGACCTGCTCCTGGACGTGGACCCTGGCAAAAACGGACCACAAACGGCTTCAGTAGAGCGCTCACCTCCCCTCTATCGGGACTGTGGGATTAAACATGAAGATGCATTCTCATGATCCCTTCTGACCTCCTTCCCAACTGTATTCCTTACAGTAAATGCTGCATAACCCGAAGCTTAAATGTTTCTCCATCATCAGAGTGGAGGGACAAGCAGAAGCTGCCTGTGGAGATGCTTCCTGCCAACTTCTCCTTCCTAACAAGGACACTTCGCTGTGCATCGCTTCCTGCCAACTTCTCCTTCCTAACAAGGACACTTCGCTGTGCTTCCTTGGGGGCTCCACTTTTAAAGTGCGGAGCGGGAATATAAATGTAAAGTCTTCAAACAAGACTCCACTGGACTGAAAGTCTTTGGAGAACAAAGGTTAAAGCACAAGTTAGTCGGGCCGGAAAGATTACACACTTTAGTCCCGCAACATCTAAAAGAAGCCCAGGAGGTTTTTCTAAGCTAAAGACTTTTCACCGACCTCATGGTAACTGGTTCAATCAACTGAGAGAGCCATTATAAGAACTAATGAATAGCCACTTAATACTGCAGGAAGCAGGTTAAATATAAACCAATTTAACGGAATGAATCGATGCTTCGTCTACTAATAATGGACCAGTTTAGCTCAAACTGCATCGCCTCCTCTCCTCCGCCTACGTTGTCTACCTTGGATTATAATGGAAGATTTGATACCTGTCATAAGAAAAAGCATCGATTATTCTCCAGAAATGTTCTCTTTCCAGCCTGGCCTCCTTCTCGGGACTGCACTTTATTCTTTCTTTGTGAAAATAGGATCTTTTGGCCGCTGCCTCCCCGGTACCGCCAGCCATGTCTGGCCCGCTTCAGAACTGACCAATCAGGACACGGCTTACTTCTTCGCGCTGTCATATCAAGCTGCTCAGACCCCACGAGGCTCGTTAGCGCCCCCGTCGTTCCACAATAGCATTGCACGTGTATGCAGGCCTCTCTGTGTGGTTATACTTTAGCAGGCAGCATTATACGTGGGTAAATACATATGCCAGCTCCAGGATCTTCAGCTGAGATCCATCCAGTGTTGTGTTGTATCAAACCAGATTAAAATTGTGCTATTCAGCCACCTATTTTATTTTTAAGAGCTGATTCAGACACATACTAATAAGTGAGACTCTACAAGGCAAATGTTTCTTTTTTAAGGCTCTTTTAAGGCTTTATATGTGATGCTATTCTTATGGTGCAAAACAGGCATCAGTGCATCAGATGTTTGGGTTGGTAATCTTGCCCATGAAGAGGATATTATCTGAGCTGTGGTCAGTGATGATAACCATGAAGGGACGATTGAACCTCAGGACTGGAACATAATTATAGGAGTGAAGTGTTATTGTGATGCCTGTAGCAGCTGCGGCAGTGGCTCCAGCCTCATCAACATCCAGGGTAGCTTGATGGACAACCTACAAGAAATACCAGACATAATCAATTGTCAGAAAGAAATCTGTGCTCATTGTTGATGCTGTTCCTGTTTTACATCTTTACCTCCGAGACTGCCAGTTGTTGCCCCTCTGCAATACCACTCAAGTCTGCTCTGTCACCAAACATGTCTACCATCCCCATTTCAGTCAACACAGTCTTCAGTGAGTATGACGTTTTGATGGAGAATTTGGGAATATAAACACTGTATTTCCTGGGGAACAGACACAACCATGAGGTGACGGACAGGAGCCAACCGCCACATCAATAACCAAGAGTTAGCGATTGAGTCTGTTATGGATGGTTAGAAAAAACCCTGGCCCGGTGGAGAGGGGTGAAGGCCGCGTCGAGGAGGGGCAGCAGATACTTGTTCCTAACCGTAATCTTGTTTAATGCCCGGTAATTGATGCAGGGGTGCAGCGAACCATCCTTCTTCTGCACAAAGAAGAATCCTGCCCCAACAGGAGAGGAAGAGAGCCGAATCAGACCAGATGCTAGGGACTCCCCTATGTAGCTCTCCATCGCCTCTTGTTCCGCCCTGGAGAGGTTGTACAGGCGGCTTGACAGTAAGGTGGCCCCAGGGAGGAGATCGATGGCACAGTCATACGGGCGATGGGGCGGAAGGGAGAGCGTATGCTGCTTGCTGAAGACCTCGCCCAGGTCATGGTACTCCTTCGGGATCCTAGACAGGTCTGGGATCTCCTGGGCGGGAACCGAGCCCCCTGAAGAGGGGGTGACAGCTGAACGAAGACAGTTGGTGTGGCAGGCCATACTCCAGCTCACTAGTCTCCCGGTCAACCAGTCAAGCTGAGGGTTGTGTCGGGCTAGCCACGGAGGACTCATGGGGAAGAGGATGACCGGATGAGGAAAAAGCGGATCTGCTGGCAATGATTCCCAGAAACAAAGAGGGTGATCGTCTGGGTCCGGTGTGTTGTCCTGGCCAGGACCTCCCCGTCGAGACCCAAAATGGTCTTCGGCTTGGGCAGCGTCTTGACAGGAAGGCGGGCCTGCCGGGCCAGGTCCTGGCTGATAAAGTTATCGTCCGCGCCTGAGTCCACCAGGAAAGCCGCCAACACAGTCTCCTGACCCCAAAGGAGCGTGCCCGACAGGGTTAGGCAGGCCGGAGGTGAGCAGGACGAGGAACCGCTCGCCAACACTCCTGCCGTTGTTGACGAGCTTAATTTTTTTGGCCGCACTGGGCAGTCGGCAAGGAAATGGCCCGCATAGCCACAATAAAGGCACAACCTTGCAGAGCACCGGCGCTGATGTTCTGAATGGGTTAGATGCGTTTGGCCCAACTGCATTGGTTCACTGGGAAGAACCTCAGGAGCTGGAACGGGGACAGAGGCTGACGAGTCCACGGGGGCTCCCCTCAGCCTGGAGACACTCCCTGAACTCCCCGGACGCTCGCTTGTCCTCTGCCGACGTCTCTCCCGAAGTCGATTGTCCAAACGAGTCACCAGACCGATGAGCGCCTCCAAGTTCTCGGACTCCTCCCTCGCGGCTAACTCATCCTTAAGGTCGTCGGAGAGTCCCTGAGTCAATACTCCACGAAGCATCATTCCAGCTGCTCCGGGCAGCGAGGATGCGGAAACGAATGGAGTAGTCTGCGATGGAACTGAAACCCTGGAACAGGGACAGGATCTGAGAGGCCGCCTCACTGCTCTGGACGGGGTGGTCAAACACTCGCTTTAATTCTGCCATGAAGGCCGGAAAACTGGAGGAAACGGGTGTCTGGTTCTCCAGGATGGCCGTGGCCCATTGCGCCGCTCTCCCGGAGAGAAGATTAATGATGAAGGCAATCCTTGCCCTGTCGCTGGGGTAGGTGAGGGGCTGGAGGTCAAAAACTAGCGAGCACTGGAGCAAAAAGCTGGCACACGCACCCACCTCACCAGAATACCGCTCCGAGATGGGTACGTGAGGCTCCTGCGGTGAAGAGGCTGAACTAGCTGCGGAGCGGCTCTCGTTGCCTCCGCGGGTGGCGGAGCCGGGCCCTGCTCTGCCCGTCCTGAAGAGAGTCGGTCCGTCACACTGGCGTTGAGGGTCTGGAGTGAGGTCCAAATATCCATGAGGAGCTGGTCGTGCTGGCCCAGCAACCTCCCCTGAGCCTCCAACGGGTCCATACTGGTTGGAGTGTGATGTTATGGTCGGTTGTACCAGGACCCGAAAGCAGGCAACACGCAGTGGAGGATGATGTCCAAAGAACACCTTTATTGGAGGTTAACAAGAACAGTTCGGTCTACGAGAGGCGTAGAGACCTCGACAGAATCCAAAAACAAGTCCTCAAAGAAAAACTCACCACAATAGTCTTCTAACAAGAAGTCAGGGATTCCCGAAGGGGACGAAACACTCCAACACTGGCAAACGGGAGTTCTGTCTTTAAATAGGAGGCTAGATTGCCGATAGACTGCAGGTTCCGTCTGCCTGCTACGCCAGCTGTGGCTGACGAATGGCTCCACCACGCCCCCCGCAGGAAGAACCCAGCAACCAAGCTCCCAGAAGCTGGGAACCCAAGACTTTCTGATGATGCTGTAGCTACTGAAGAGAATTATTTCATCGTGTTAGCATCTTTTATGTTATTAGCATGTGTTATATTATATGTTTTTGTTTTATGTTACAGTTAGTTTAGAAGTTAGGGATAGTATATAATCTTTGGTAGGAATAAGCGTAAGCAAGTCAGTTGACCCTTCCTTGACATGAATATTCTTTAGACAGGAGGAGACAGTCAGAGGGAGAGTGGGAGACCCCCATCGTAAAACATGAAAGCATAGTTTACTGGTGTTGATAAGTTCCTTGGCAGGAATATGACCTCTGACCTGGCCATCTGGGAAAGATAATGGAGAAGAAGGACCGCACCAACACCAAAGGAGGCTGGAAGAAGAAGATGGGGTCATCCAAGAAGAAGGACTGGATTGGACGGAATTAGCATCAATAATTTACATATGTCTTTCTATAAAAACTGGGCCAAGGGATAGTTAGGTCGTCAGACTTCATGCCCTGACAATTGACTCTGTTGTTGGTAGGGTTATGAACTGGCCCAGAGCTCTGTATATTTGTATCTTGAATTGATTCTATATGCTAAATACATTTTGAAATTGGCAGTATTCTTCTTGAAGTCTTCATTTAAAGAACACGCGGATTGGCAGTGACACACGAGAGGTATTGCAATCCAACACTAGGTTTAAGGAAGCGATCCCTTTGCTAATCCCAGGACCACCATGTGTTTCTCCAGGGCTCAATCATAATATATCAGAGAAGGCGTGCCCCCTGGTATCATTCACTCACTCGCTGTACGGCTAGGCCAATAATTAAAGAAGAAACAGCAGAGGGCCTTTTTACTGATGGCCAAGGTCCACAAGGGCTATATTTTCAAGCTCCTGTGTCCTCAGCGAGTTCAGAACTGAAGAAGCCTTCTGGATAGAAGTGAAACATCTTCAAAGAGAAGAAACACAGTCCAGTTGACAAAGAAAGCTACTTTGGATAGCTATGACTTGGATGATTGAGAATCTACACAGACATTGAAATCGTAAATATTATTAACACTTTTTAATATTGAACAAAGAGTTTGACAATGTCCCCAAAAATGTCAGTTCTGCTAATAAGAGCTGTAATACCATGGATAAGTACCATATCCTGATCTTGGGAAATGACTTAGCCAGGACTCATGTGCGGAGTGGTTCACTTCCTACCCCTGAAGTGGCTACTAGGTCTGATACTGTGGAGGCCTGTAGTGGGAAGCATACAGACTCAGCAGTTTATCCAATGGGGGTAGTCACTCGAGCTCAGAGCCGTTCTGGTTCTGAAACAGTGGGAAAATTGGCAAAAGCAAACTTGGAAAAGTCCCAGAGGAAAATGAAAGGGTTATTTGACCGTAGAGCAGAAAAGCGGGTCGTTAGCCCCGGTGACCAGGTGTTGGCACTTCTTCCTCTGGTGGGTTCTCCCTTTCAGGCGAAATTTTCAGGCCCTTATGCTGTTTTAATAATATATTTTTTATATATTTTATTTCAAAGCGCCTTTCAAGACACCCAAGGACACTTTACAGTACAACTATGCAACAGTTAAACACTATTTACAATTTAAAATCATAGGTCAGCTTCACAGTTAAGAGTTCAATAACAGTTGCAATAGCACCAGTTACAACAAAAAAAGAAAATAGTAGGTGAAACATGCATAAATACATAAAATCAACAAAGCAACATATAATCATAAACCTAAACAAAGAAAACAATTAAGGGTGGTGCAGTGAGTAAGCCAGACGAAAAAGGTGTGTTTTGAGGTTTGATTTAAATACGGGGAGAGAGTCGATATTTCGAATGTCTGGTGGTAAGGAGTTCCAAAGGTGAGGAGCAGAGCGACTGAAAGCTCTGGCCCCCATGGTCCTGAGGTAGACAGGGGGCACAGTGAGGTTGAGGGAGGAGGAGGATCTGAGGGGGCGTGTTGGAATGGCAATGTGGAGGAGGTCAGACAGGTAAGGAGGGGCAAGTTTATGGATGGCTCTGAAGGTGAGTAGAAGGATTTTGTACAGGATCCGGAAAGTGATGGGAAGCCAGTGGAGTTGTTGTAGGATGGGGGAGATGTGATGGGAAGATGGGGTTTTGGTGATGATGCGGGCAGCTGAATTATGGACCAGTTGTAGCTTGTGGAGAGATTTTTGAGGGAGACCGAAGAGGAGGGAGTTGCAGTAATCTAAACGTGAGGTGACAAGACTATGGACGAGGATGGAGGTGGTGCTGGGGGAGAGGGAGGGACGAAGTCGATTTATTTGTCGGAGGTGGAAATAGGCGGCCCGAGTAGTATGGCTGATGTGGGATTTAAATGAGAGAGTGCTGTCAAGGATGATGCCCAAACTCTTAACTTGAGGGGAGGGGGAGACCAAGGAGGTGTCAATGGGAATGGAGAAACTGGGAACTTTAGAGAGGGATGATTTCGTCCCTACGAGGAGCACTTCAGTTTTATCACTGTTTAATTTAAGGAAGTTGGACGAAAACCAGGCTTTGATTTCAGCTAAGCAGGTGGGGAGGGAGGAGGGTGGAAGTGAGGAGTTAGGTGAGCTTGAGAGGTACAGTTGAGTGTCGTCTGCATAACAGTGATATTGGATGTTGAATTTGCGGAAGATGGCACCAAGGGGAAGAAGATAGATGATGAATAGCAAGGGTCCCAGGACTGAGCCCTGTGGCACGCCTGAAGTGACTGGGGAGAGGTCGGACTTGAATGATTTGAGCTGGATGAACTAAGGCAGATCTCTGATCAGAATTACATCATTGCAACGCCTGATCGTAGGAAGAAGTCACAGCTTTGCCATGTAAACCTGTTGAAAGCTTATTACGCCCTTCCGTCTGTGTCTAGTGGTACACTGGGGGAAAGACCAGTGGCAGTGGCAGCGGCAGCCTCAGTGGGAAATCCTGACCCTGTGTCTGTATTGGTAGGGGGTGAAAAGGAGGAATCAGCTAAGTGAACTGATACATTCTTTCCCTTCCTTGTTTTCGGACACTCCCTCTCGTACTCACTTAATTGAGCATGGCATAGATGTAGGAGATGCTCAACCTATTCGGCAACGTTTTTATCGCCGAAGAAACGTGAACAGCTTGAGTCAGAGGTAAAGTACATGTTAGAGCATGACATTGCAGTGCCCTCTAGTTCAAGTTGGGCTTCACCATGTTTGCTGGTGGTTAAACCAGATCATACTTTTAGGCCAGGTACTGATTTTCGAAAAGTGAACAAGATCACTAAACCTGACTCTTTTCCATTCTTTGCAGAATCCAAAATCAGCGACTCATGAGATGGTGTCTTTTCCTGCAGCCTTACAACTTAGACATCCACCATATAAAGGGGGCAGAGAATGTCCTGGCAGATGCATTGTCTAGGGCACTGCCTAGTTAAAATTTTGTGTTTTGTTTGCCTTAATCCCTTGGTTTTTCCCTGTCCCTCTTGCTCTGCTTCTTCAAGGGGTCAAAGTTGCTCAGTCAGGAGGAGCGGAAATGGGTTAAGCCGAGCACAGGAGTGGTGCCATTCTGGACCTCTTCCTTATTGGGGGGGGGGGGATGACGGCCCACCCATGAGTCTTGTTTTGTTTTTGTTTGGGTGGGTCGTCAGTGAGACTGGTTTCACCTGAGAGCTGGGAGGAGCCAGAGGGCATAAAAGGGTCGGTTCTCCTTAGTCTCTCTCTCTCTGGCTGGGCTGCTGCCACCGTACCTCATGGCAGTCTCATCATTTTAGTTTGGGTTTGAATCCTTATTTCAGCACTCTCACATACACCCCTATCCACCCACACCTGCACTACCTTACTGATTACAGATTCATCCTGTTTTCTCACATTTCTTGGGGTTTTTAAATAAAAATATCTAGATAATTTGATCTTTCTGTGTGCTGATTCCCTGCTTTTGTTACAACTTTGAGCCAAGTTGTAACAGGCTGTTAGAAGTGAAAATAAATCCAAGCAGAGCACAGAGTTGGTGTCGATGGCTGACTGGATAAATGAGCCTGGATCCATGCGTTCACCATCAGGATTCAGCATTTGTTCTTTATTTGTGAATCTGCTAGTATATGATCAAATGAAGACCAGAAGATGATGCAACTGTTTATTTATAGCTGTCAATCAAACAAATCATCAGCTTCAAAATCACCATGGCAACAACAGAAGCTTGATAGATTCACTGGTAGAAGGCATCAAACTGCTGCTGGTGATGATGATGATGATGATAGAAGACTTGTTTCAGCTGTGTTGTAATCTGTTGTCATGACAACTCAGCTGCTGGATAACATGAAGTTTGAAGAGCATCAAATATTCATGTTAGAGTGAACAAAACAGATGAACTTAATAAACTGAAAGACAAAAGTAAAGTCCAACCTTTGACAGCTGTCATGGAGAGAAAACCTTCATCCACATACTGGCGGGCAGAGTTCTGAAGAAAAGGGTATCACACGTCAGTCAGGTGCTTCTAGAGGCTTCTGATTAAACCTTTAATCATGTTGTTGTGTTCCTGTCTTTGACTCAGGAGATCATCTGATTTAAAGACTGTCTGTGTCAAATATATGGACATTCTCCAGATGAAAAGAGAAAAGAAAGTAAATGTGCGTCCCCTGGAAACTGTCGGACTTGGTCCTCTTCTACTGCCCCTGCTGACGAGCAGCAAATAGAGCTGAGAGACACTTTTCTCTCTGAGGCTTCTGACTTACCGCTGGCCTCTCCAGATTCATCAACTGGATGATCATTTGTCCCCTCCACATGATGAAGATCGCTGCCTTCAGCTTCATCTGCACAACACATTCAGAGGGGAGATTTTCTTCATCCTGGCACATTTGAATCCCTCTGAATTCTTCTAGACTGCAGATTAAAGGCAGCTTTCTTTACCCAGTGGCAGACTGGAGGTCTGACAGACAGCTGAATCAGGTGGGTGGCTGGCTGACTGGCTGGCTGGCTGACTGACTGACTGACTGACTGACTGGCTGACTGTGATCAATCAGAGCAGCATTAATCAGCAGATTTCCCTCCAGGCCTCCACAGAGGGAAACAGCATCACTGATGTCCAGTGTGTGAACTCACCTTCAGTAGCTGCTCTCTGCTCTCACAGCTCACCTGTCTCCACCTGCCTTTTATACACTCAGTTAGCTCTGTGTGTGTGTGTGTGTGTGTGTCTTAGTCAAGCACAGTCCCCCTAGAATAAACATGATCACTGATCCAAAATCATCTAAAGTGTTTGACAGAGATAATGTCCACCTGAGGGGTGTCATGCTAATGGAAATAAAGAATATTCACTCATTCTTCATCCAAACTCATGTTTGCTTTCCCCCTTGTTATTTATCCAAACTCTGACAAGTATCACCTGTTGTACTGCTGCTGTATTGACTGTACAAAGTGTTTCTTGGGGGGGTCAAAACACAATGGAGAAGATGGCTGGTACAGGTGCTTTCCAACCTGTCTTCCTGTTGAGGAACTGACTTGATTTTCCATCCATCCTCTACCGCTTATCCGGGGTCGGGTCGCGGGAGCAGCAGCCTAAGAAGAGAAGCCCAGACTTCCCTCTCCCCAGCTACTTCTTCCAGCTCATCCACGGGGATCCCCAGGCGTTCCCAGACCAGTCGAGAGACATAGTCTCTCCAACATGTCCTGGGTCTTCCTGGGGGCCTCCTACTGGAGGGACATGCCCTGAACACCTCACCAGGGAGGCATCCAGGGGGCATCCTAACGAGATGCCCAAGCCACCTCATCTGGCTCCTCTCAACGCGGAGGTCTACGCTGTCTATTGGGCTGGTAAGGTGTCACTAGCTCCTCCAGGTAGGATGGAGCTAGGCCTCTGAGGACCTTGTAGGTCAAAAGAAGGGTTTTAAAGATGATTCTAAATGTAATGGGCAGCCAAAGAAGAGATGCCATTACAGGAATCATGTGACCTCTGTGGTCAATACCTGTCAGAACTCTGGCTGCAGCATTTTGGATCAGCTGGAGGCTTCTTAAAGAGTTGTTTGGACACCCTGATAATAAAGAATCACAATAGTCCAGCCTGGAAGTAACAAATGCTGGACTAACCTTTCAGCATCATGGTGGGTCAGCAGCTTCCTGATTTTTGTGATGTTCCTCAGGTGAAAAAAAGGCACTTCTAGAGACTAATTTAATGTGTGAGTTGAAGGAGAGATTTTGGTCAGAAGTTACTCCAAGATTCCTCACAGAGAGACTAGATGTTAATGAGATACCATCTAGAGTGATCATGTGATCTAATCTATCCCTGAGAGGTTCAGGACCAAACACCATGACCTCAGTTTTTCCTGGGTTAAGGAGGAGGAAATTTGAAGACATCCAGGACTTTATGTCTTTAAGACAGGTCTGAAGCTTCACTAACTTCTCTGTCTCCTCGGGTTTCATGGATAATTAAAGCTGAGTGTCATCAGCATAACAATGAACATTTATCCCATGCTGCCGAATAATGTTCCCTAAGGGAAGCATGTCCAAGGTGAAGAGGATTGGTCAGAACCTTGTACAGAAGTACAGAACCTTGAGGAACCCCATGGCTAACCCTACTGTATGAGGAGGGAACACCATGGACATGAGCAAACTGGTATCTATCAGATAAATATGATCTAAACCAGTCTAGTGCTGTCCCTTTAATCCCAATCACATGTTCCAGTTTCTGTAACAGGATGCTGTGATCAACTGTATCAAAAGCAGCACTGAGGTCCAGCAGAACCAGCATAGAGACCAGTCCATGATCGGAAGCTATGAGAAGATCATTAGTGACTTTAAGAAGTGCTGTTTCTGTGCTGTGATGAGCTCTAAAGCCTGACTGAAACATCTCAAACAGGCTGTTCCTCTGCAGGTGCTCCAGTAACTGAGTCACCACCACCTTCTCAAGAACTTTAGAGATAAAAGGAAGGTTGGATATTGGCCTATAATTTGATAATACGTCAGGATCCAGTGATGGTTTTTTAAGCAACGGCTTAATCACTGCCACCTTGTAGGACCGGGGTACATAACCTGACACTAAAGAACCATTGATCTGGTCCAGGATAGATCTGCCTATCAATAGTAAAACATCCTTCAACAGGTGTGTTGGGATGGGATCTAAAAGACACGTGGTGGTCTTGGATTTCTGAATTAGCAATGACGCCTCAGAAAAATATATAG
>NW_026622214.1:0-10000 GCF_003711565.1 Takifugu flavidus | reverse complement strand
CTGATCATCTGTCAGTGTGTCTCCATCCAGAGTCCAGCTGTACTGAGGACTGTCTCCAACAGAGGAGCAGGACATCCTCTTCTCTCCCTGGGACAGACACTCAGACGTCAGCCGGACAGTCGAGACAGGAACTGAAACACAAGAACTTTGATTAGAACAGAAAATGATCAGCTCTCTACACAGCAGAACATGAATCCTGTGTTATATGAGAGTTAGAACATGACAGGAAGATTTAATCAAAGCTCTCAGTCAAACGTACCTTGGATGTTCAACTGTTGAGTCCGAACTGCTGTTATCTCTCCATTGTCATTAAATATATCAAGTTTATATTCACCACCATCAGTTCTCCTCAGGCTGTTCATCCTCAATGTTCCATTATGGGAAATAAACCTTGACCTGGTTGATAACTTATTAATCACAGGCCCATTACCAATCCGATTCAGAATTGTTACATTTGACTTCCTCCATTTGAATGTCAGTATCTCTGGGACTTTGTCCATCAACTGGAGGACCAGAGTTCCTCCCAGAGCTCCATAACACTGAGTTTTATCCTGCCGGCCATCACAGGAGGTTTCTACACCTGCACAACACACAAATGACCAAATCACAGCAATAAATAAACACCTAGCTGAGACCATCAACATCACGTGTTTTAAACGTGTCCACAGATTTTGGGATTAAACTATAATGAGTTCAACAAGAGAGGCTCAACAAAGCATCATAAATGTGCTACAAACTTTAATTAGAAATCAAACCCATGGATCACATAATCAAATGTTTGTTTTAGTCTGACCATCAAATTATAACTTAAGATATTTGTTTTATTCAAGGTTTCTTTCGATGGCTCCTGTTGAGTAGCACATCTATTTATTTAAATGGTTCCTATGAGTAAAATATTCTCTAAACTTCCCTCTGCCTGCTGACATCTGATCAGACTGGTCGTCTGTTTAACGGCTCACCCAGAGAGACTCTGACCAACATCAGCAATAGTCCCATCACAGCCTTCATGCCTCTGCAGTGTTTGGTCTCAGTTGATCCACTCAGCAGGTCCCCTGAAAACGACCGGAAATGCAGCATGAACAACCGAGCGTGAGCGTCCTGTAACCTCTTCTGATGATGTGACCAGACTGAGAAATTTGACTGACTTCTGCTTTTATCTCTTCTTGAATTCGTGCTATAGATAAGGAAGTGATGTCCTATTCACTCCCTCTTTAGTCAGAACCAAAAAGGACAACAGTCTTCTGATGGACTCAGGAGAGAAGAAGAAAGGATTTCTTCTTCAGGTTGAAACAGGATTTGAGACAAACATCTGAGACCAGAGTTGTTTCACATTATTGTTCTTGGTACCAGAGCTCAGCTAAAATATGGACCAAGAGGTCTCTTCTGTACCTCAAATCAGGCTCAGATCTGCTGCTCAGGGATTACGAGCCAGGACTGCGTTTGCTTGGCACCAGTAAGCTAACATGACTATTAATATCAGGATTATTGTTATTAATCATTGAATAAATAATTTTCTAAGTACGATAAAGTCATTTAAATACATCTTATTTCTGAATAAAGGCACCAACGTCAGCAGAAATTTACAGCATGTGATCAGTGAGGGGTGAACAGAAGAGGCAAACCCCAAAATCAACAAGGAATTGTCAAGAACATTTGTGTGAACAAATGAACAGACACACACAAATGTTCCAAACAGAACTGCACCTGTGTGTGTCCAGATCTACACATTAAAAGATGTAATGTGCGAATATATTAAAAACTATCCTAGACATAAGTACACACAGTGAGTGAGGACATGTCACCAGATATCTAGAAGTACAGTGGCAGCAGGAAAAATTTCGTTTTCAGTCACCAAATCTGAATCAGGATTGCAGCAGTTTATACTCTGGAGAGAAAAAGTCAGCCAAGATGGCCTGGTTGTTTGTCGTGTCATTGCAACTGTTTAAGAGAGTCATTTTCCATTTATGAATGTATTTGTTTGTTTATTTAGTCTTGACCATATATATATGTTTATTATAATTGACCCCCATTTAATCTCCTTCAGCAGAGGGTCCAGATTAGCAATGTCAGAACAGATCTCCTCCCACTTATGTGACCTTGAAAATGGAGCAGGCAGGGGGCGGGGAGAAGACAGACAGAAGTCAGTTTCCAGAGTTTCATTTCTTCAAAAAACCAACACAAAACCTCCGACCCCATGAGACAGTTTTGTTTGGATGATAGAGACACCATTAGAATCGTTCATTGTGTAACAGCCTCCTAAAAGATGATGGAATTAAACACCGATAGTGGTCTGAGCTCAACATTGGGAACACACTGCAAATATGTGTACAATTATATATGTTAAAGCACTGAAAAGTGAGTTTTGCGTAACACATCTCCTTCAATAATTAAAGAAATATGAGCCTGGCCCGTTCCAGCTATCCTCCTTTTAAAGTGGAATTTTTCTTGCCACTGTTTCTTGCTCATGGGTCAGGCTCTGGGTGTCTCAGGCAGCTCGAGAAACCCTCGACTGAAACAGACACTACAACTTCAGTTGAACTGAACTGGATCTCAGCAGGTGTAAACAATTTTCTCCTCCAATGTCTTTTTCCTTTTTTGGCTTCGATTCTCAGCACCTTAGAGATGACTCAAGCGAATTAACTGTAGCTGACAGTTCAACATGAAGGGAAAATGTGGTAAGTTCCTTTATATTAGAATTGCATTTTTTTCCTAAAAATAAATGGCAAAATGAGAGCAGACATGCCTTTTTAAGACTATTTTTTGGTATTTTTCAAAACGAGAATGGAAGCTTTTACAGGTGACAAAAAATGACTGAAAAATCTGAAAAACTTAAAAAGTATGTTAGAAAATGAGATAAGTGTATGAACTTAGTACATTTGAACATATCAAATTTCATTTTTCATGTAATTTGTAATTTCCTGTCCTCACCTGAAGCCAAGACTTTAATACAAAAGCGTTATTAGCTGCAACCACCCACTGTGTTAAACAGTGGTGTGTGAGAAGGTTTGGGCACCCCCTCTGAGGTTGTGTAATAATGGACTCTGACTTCACACAAAATTATGTTGGTGGCATGTCCTTCATTTGCCCATAAGAGCAAAGTGTTAGCTTGATTTCCAAACACAGATTTGAAGTATTCATAGCATGCAATTGTATGAAATTAAATCAAATGTAAAAAAAAATAGGCTGTGCAAAAATGTGGGAACCCTTGTCATTTTGATGGCCTGTAACTAATCATCACAAGATAATTGGACACACAAAGTTGGTTTGGTGAGCTTGAACTTGACAGGTGCATCTAATAATGACAAAAGGTTATCCAGCATCATGGCTTAGGTAGTGGTGGACAAGTGAAGCCTCATGAAGCACTGAGGCTTTCCTAACAATTGTGTCGAAAAAGATTCAAAGCCTCAAGACTTCAGTGATGGTGACATCTGGAGCCATAGCAACCACTAAAGAACACGACTGAAGCACTGGCTTCATTTCAATCCCATGACACCATCAAAGTTCATTGTGTGGTCACCCAGTTGTTTTGTTCATTCATACCAAATAATGATTATATTGTCATTACAATAAAATATGCAGATACTCTCCCCTTACTCTAAAACACATTCAAGATTAACCCAAAGAATAAATGCAAATTATATTAAGGGTTCAGTGTTTGTTGAGCACGTTGAGATTCATTTAAAAACTGTACTAAAAGTCCCCAACAGGATTAGAGATCCTTCCTACTTTGCAAGTGATCATGCTCAATTCAGAAACATTGTTTTTGTTTGTGTGAAGTGTTTTTAAGGAAAACCTTTAAAGATAATGGTTTGTCATTTTTGATTTGGAGTGATTATTCACAGAAGCAGAAAAGTTATTCGTCCTCACAGGTTTTTATTGAGAAATATCATTTTCTCTACTGTTGCAGGCTTCAGTCTGCTCCTCTTCTGGCGACCAACTCCCCAGCTTTGGAAAACATCCTTTCACAGGGAACAGATGATGCTGGGATGCACAGATACTTGCATGCAAGTTTCCACAGCGTCTGATATAAAGTCTTTCGTGCCACCCAGTACTTCAAGGGATCCTCGGCTCTTGTCAGAATTTGCTCTTTCAAGTATCTATGACAGAAAGTAAGACAATGAATGACTGATGTTTCAACAGTAATCAACATGCATACCTCTGGATCTCCACTGCAGTGCTGGCAGATGCGCTGCTGGTGCAGTGCTGAGACTCTACATAGTTGTCCAATAAAGCCCACAAGTTGTGATTTTGTTCACTAGCACTGGCAGATGTTGCAGTCTCCAGTGGCACATCTTCTGCCGACGCATCAATAAGACTGGCACACTCTCGTGTCAGCCTTTCCACAGCAGCCTGAGCATTGCTTCGATTCGTAAAGCCAGCCTGTTTAAATCGTGGATCCAAGATGGTTGCCAGAGACAGGGAGTTCACCTTTTCCATGTCACTGAATTTTTCACTTAAATTATTTTTCAAATAGTTGGCAAGCGTGGCACCAATACAAGGAGCCATTTGGGCACACTCGGCAGAAATGACATGTCTCAGCATTTTGGCTAAAGGAATTTCCTTTGACCCCTTTCCTCAGAAAGTGCAACAGTTGCCTGATAGAATGGCCTTAAAACTGTCAGGTAATGGTTGATTGCTGCGTAGCCATCAGCAGTGAAAGGCACCAAGTCAGTGCTAAGTGATGCCAGGGCTGCCCCTAAAGGTTCTCTCTGCTCATAAAGCCTATGGAGCATGGCATAAGTGCTGTTCCATCTGGTTTCAACCTCTTGAACAAGCTTTTTTGGGGCATGCCCATATTAGCCTGAATAGAACACAACTTTTCTTTTGCTTTGGAACTGGACTTGAAGTGTGCCACCATTCTGCGGGCCCTACTGCGCATGTTCTCCAGCTCAGACGTCTGACAGTGTGATTTTTTGACAACGAGATTTAGCATGTGGGCAAAGCAATAAATATGTCTAACATTTAAAAGAGTTACACTTGCCACAATATTGTGAGCCCCATCAGTAACCATCCCACAGACTTTTTCCAGTGATTCCCCACTCTGTCATCAAATTTGCAATTGCACCTGAAATACTAGCTGCAGTGTGGGCCAAAGGAAAATACTGCACACCTAAAAGCACAGTAGCCAGATCTAGGCTGTCTGACACATAATGGCAAGTGACACCAAGGTACGCATCCATGTTGACTGATGTCCACATGTCAGCAGTCAAACCAACAGCTGAAGTCTGCTTAATTTCTGCCAAGGCCTTCTCTTTGGCTACAGCGTACCTTGCTTCCACCTTTGCAGCTTGGAGTGGCGTATGATGGGTCCAGGATTTTAATGAAATTTTGGAACCCTTCATCCTCAACGATAGAAAAAGGCTGACCATCTTTAACGATCATGTCCACCAAGGCCTCATCCAGCTTTTGTTTTCTGGACACTGTGGGAGAATGGTTGCTATATGAATATGATACACAACATCTCCAATAAAGAGACACACACATACATATATATTGTGGCGAGCTCAGGTTCTGGGTTGCGGAAGAACTCAGATGCAGATTTCAGTCAGCTTATTCTGCTGTTCAAATGCAGAAAGAGCCACTTTAATTAACACTCAACAGAAAACACACGAACAAAAGGAAGTCTTCAATGACACACATAATCTCGCTTATGGTGTCCAGGCGCAAACAATAATTAAAACAGTAATTAAACACATTAACGACCAGAACTCAATAAATAGAACATTAACATTGAAAGTTACAAAGGATAACATTTACAACAAATAAAAAACAGGGTTAACACAAACCTGAACCCACAGAACACACTACTACAAAGCATGCTGGGAATTTCCCACTCTGACCCTCCCCAACACGCTACAATATATATATATACACACAGTATATACACGTATATATTTAGCTTACTGTCAGGATTTCCTGTGTTGGCAGGGTCATGATTGTTGTCATGCCGAGCACGCAAGTGTCTCAGCATAGATGATGTGTTGTTGTTGAAAGACAACTCTTGTGTGCATTGCAAGCACCGCACCTACAAGCAATTGTAATTTTGAGACCCATTTAAAAATTAAAAATACAATTCAATTATGGGAACATAAAATGAATGCTATGAACTACGTTATACCTTATTTGGTTCTATGAGATCAAAATGATCCCAAACTCTAGAACGTCGCTTATTCGTGGTACTCGCCATGAAACATTCTAAAATACGCTAACTCTCACTCTCCAAATCGCTATCTCCTCACAACCCAACGATTTTGAAGCATAATAATGCATCTCAAACTGCAAACTCCATGAGCCAATGACACACACTGAAAGACTGAGCCAATGAAAGGCTTCAAAACATTTTGAAACAATGAAGCGCGAAACAGCGTGACACTGGTGTTTTGATACAAGTTCAGACACAATGTTTCGAATCACTCCGCTTCAGGAAGAGTGACACAAGCTCCGAAGCCTCGGTATCATTTGCCCATCACTACTGATACCGACCCTGCCTGTCTTTGTTCTGCCTGCCTCGCCTGTTCCCCTCAAAACCTCCCTGCTTTCTGTCTCTGACCACGCACTCTGCCTCCGTGTCTCCAGTTATAGTCTGCTTCCCTGGCTTCAACGTGTCTGCCGCTCGCCCTTCATCGGTACCTCTGCCTTGCTGCCCAGCTGTGGACCCCTCCCCTCAGACGTTCCACCAAGAGTAAGCCCATTCCCTTCCCCTAATCCTAAACCAGAGACTCCTTTTGGGCCACTGGTCTGAAGAGGAGACTGTTTCCTGAAATCGCGGATCACATCCGAGTTTGCTGTTATCAAATAAAGACTTTTCCAATTGATCCTGAGCTCATGTGTACTGCTATTGGGTCCATATCCAACCCGTCAAAAAGACACCTAAATACACAAACTAAGTGAGGACATATCACCTGTTGATGTTGAAGTACAGATGTTGAGCAGTACCGTAGTAACGGGTACAAATTCATTTTCAGTCATCAACAGAGCAGATCTGGTTCAGTCTATACTGTGGAGGGCAAAAGGCAGCCTGGGCCTTTGTGTGGCTCTGGCCCTATTCAACAGTGAGGTTTTCTAGGTTAATCTAAAAACAGAAATATAATTTTAAAAAGTCATTTCTCATGTTTCCCTAAAAAGAAAATATGAGCCTGGTCATTTTCAAGGTTTCTTCCCGTTAAAGTGTTTATTTCTGCCACTGTCGCTCGCTTGGGAGTTCACACATCGAGAGACACCCTTGAATGAAAATTACACTTTTGAAAGACATTAAATAAAGCTGAACTGAACTGGTCTGACATTGTAAGTGAAGCTTCAGAAACCTGTTAGCTTCATAATTGCACAGCAATTCATTCTGATCTCAAACATTAATTATTATATTATTTTTCGAAACATGAGAAAAAAAACTATGATCCAGTTATTTTGTTTTTACAGGTAAGAAAATAAAGGTTTATTGCAGGTCATAAAAATAAAGTTTAACCGTGAGCATCCACTCCTTCATCCAGGCAGTGTTCTGCTAAACCACCACCCTCACAAAATTGCAAATAAAGTGATTTCATGTGACTTCAGGAGCATTTCCATGCATTTCAAGGTCTTTCTTGTGAACAACCTTCACTATAAACTCTCTCAGGGAAATGTGGAAGATGTTTATGTTATTTGCAGACAGTTAAAAGTGAGTATTTCTCATTTCAGCCATTATAACTGAGTTGTCTCCATGGTCCCTCCTGTGATGATGGCAGAACCTTCAGCTGTCCCACGGATCTTCTTCTTCTTCCATGAAAAATAGATGAAAATCCCACTGAAGATAAAAATCATCACCAATGCGCGGAAGAAAAGTGTGAGGAGAACATTATCTGGATAAACATGGAGACAGGAAAGAAATCTCAGTAAAATGAACTCATACAGGTGAGTCACAACTGACACAGTAACAGCTGTGATCATAAGAGCTGTGATCATCATAACAGGATTGAGCATCATAAATTAATTTATTAACTAATTAATAATAAATACATGAATAAACTGAGATTGTAGATTTTTGTTTCATTCGTAGGTACATATAAAAACTATAGTAACATAGTTTGGGATATAAAAATTATGCAAAATGTAAACATTCTTCAAAACCATCTGACGAAATGGAAAAATATGAACAACATCAAGCATTTGTTGTCCTTACCTAGAGCTGAGACTTTTATACAAACCGGTTTGTGAGCTGCAAACACCCACTGTCTTATATGGGTCCCATTTGATAATTGACACTCAATGAAAATGTAGCCTAAAGGGAAGAAACGGTTCAACCACTGACACAAAAGCATCAATGTCACATTAATGAAGATGTTTCCATCATGTTGTCACTCACCACAGGTTGAAATCACCTCTGTTACTGAGGCTTCACTGACGTGATTCCTGACTAAACACACCAGCCGTCCTGACACTGTTTGTTTCAGAATGATCTCATTAGTCTCATTATTCCCAGAGAGGAGCTGATCATCTGTCAGTGTGTCTCCATCCAGAGTCCAGCTGTACTGAGGACTGTCTCCAACAGAGGAGCAGGACATCCTCTTCTCTCCCTGGGACAGACACTCAGACATCAGCCGGACAGTCGACACAGGAGCTGAAACACATGAACTTTGATTAGAACAGAAAATGATCAGCTCTCTACACAGCAGAACATGAATCCTGTGTTATATGAGAGTTAGAGTATGACAGGAAGATTTAATCAAAGCTCTCGGTCAAACGTACCTTGGATGTTCAACTGTTGAGTCCGCACTGCTGTTCTTTCTGAATTCTCATTAAATATATCAAGTTTATATTCACCACCATCAGTTCTCCTCAGGCTGCTCATCCTCAATGTTCCATTATGGGAAATAAACTTTGACCTGGTTGATAACTTATTTGTCACAGGCCCATTACCAATCCGATTCAGAATTATTACATTTGAGTTCCTCCATTTGAATGTCAGTATCTCTGGGACTTTGTCCATCAACTGGAGCACCAGAGTTCTTTCCAGACCTCCATAACACTGAGTTTTATTCTGACGGCCATTACAGAAGGTTTCTACAACTGGAAGACACACAAAAATTTGAAAATCCTGCTCATTGTCAATTATTAATATTTCTAAGAACACAAGACAACAGAAATAATCCATCAACTATGATCCTAATGTGACTTTATAAAATAACATCTACTATATGCACAGAGTCATTATTATTTAGTTTTGTAAAATATATTCATTCAATCATGATTCACAACTGAATTAACTTCTTGACACCAGCTGTCTTGTGGTGGTGGTCGTTCAGTCTGTCGGGGACTGATTGGGCTGAGAAGTGGAGGGTTCTCGGTTCAAGATGCAGACTAAAAATGGAAGGCCTTCTTGTCGTAGACAGAGGTGTCACAACACATTCGGAGAACCGCCCAAGCACCCTTGTGCAAGGTACCAAAACCCCCAAATGCTGACATTGGGCCGTGTGATGTGCTGGCAACTCATTTAGGAGTGTATCCTGTATTCACCCACATGTAGCTGGCATAGGCTCCAGCACCCTCCCCGTGACCCGGAAAGGGAAAAAAGCAGTCAAGCAAGAGAAGAGAAACACTAGTTGTCACATTATTGAAGATGTTTCCATCATGTTGTCACTCACCACAGGTTGAAATCATCTCTGTTACTGAGGCTTCACTGACGTGATTCCTGACTAAACACACCAGCCGTCCTGACACTGTTTGTTTCAGAATGATCTCATTAGTCTCATTATTCCCAGAGAGGAGCTGATCATCTGTCAGTGTGTCTCCATCCAGAGTCCAGCTGTACTGAGGACTGTCTCCAACAGAGGAGCAGGACATCCTCTTCTCTCCCTGGGACAGACACTCAGACATCAGCCGGACAGTCGACACAGGAGCTGAAAGAGACACACATGAACTTTGATTAGAACAGAAAATGATCAGCTCTCTACACAGCAGAACATGAATCCTGTGTTATATGAGAGTTAGAATATGACAGGAAGATTTAATCAAAGCTCTCGGTCAA
>NW_026622213.1:0-11833 GCF_003711565.1 Takifugu flavidus | reverse complement strand
GCAGAGGCGGCTCACTGGAGGAGGATGTCGCAGGTATTTAGGTTTAGGATTAGGAAAAAAAAGTTCTGGGGTTAAAGCCAGAACTTTGTCTGTCCTGGTGGTTGAATTAGCTTAACACAAAGGTAGACACAAAATAACTAGATATGTTGTCCATAAGATAATGTGTCTTAATATTATAAGCCCTAATTTATAACCTGATTGTATCGTATGTATCAAGAGACACGTAATGTGAGAAGGTTTGCAACTTAATTATCTTAATTATTAAGATTTCTTTAATATCATATTCAGAAAACAAGTCTTTTAAGCTAATTTCTTTTATTTTGACTTGTTTTAGACATCAAGTGCAGGAGCTGGCAACTGTGACCAGGGTGAGATTCTCAAACTTCAAAGAACAATAAAGGTGATTTTTGGTTTTACATCCGTGTGGAAGCTACTGTGATTAGTCCTGCTTAGACACAAACCTTGACGATATCGCGCTTTTGGCAACAGGAGCTGCGAGAAGACATGAGTCGCGAGGTGGATGAACATCAGCACGAACTGGCTGCTCTGCAGGACGCCCAGCGGCAGAAGATGGCCGACATTTCACGACGTCACAGAGAAGAGTTAGCAGAGTATGAGGAGAGGATTGAAGAGCTGGAGGAGCAGATTCGAAGCGGTTAGTTGAACTATTTAAAAAACACATTAAAACATTAAAATCTTTAACAAAAATCTGTTTTACTGAAGGAATCTTTGCTTTAATGGAAATAGGTTTTTTTCTCTAAAACTCAGCTTCATGTGTTTTGTCTCCAGCTGGCGGTCCAGTCACTCCTCCCCCAGATGCCTCAGAGGTTGCTGAACTTCAGAAAACACTAATCTCACTACGGAACACCGCAGATGAGCGGGAGAAGCAGCTGGCTGAGCTTTCAGCCAGTCTGGAGGAGGCAAAGCAGAAAGAGTTGTCACTGCTCCTGGAGAAAGATGAGGTCCAGGAACAGAATGGCGTGCTGCTGGAGAATTACACCCCCGACTGCAGGCCTCTGTGACAGAGCTTCAGACACGGGTGCAAGAACAGGAAGAGAAATCTCTGCAAAAAGCCCAACTAGACCACGAGATCCAGGAGCTACGGAAATGCCTCGAAGGTATCATTATTGGTTTTGACTGAAATTGAATTCATGTTTTACCGCATGTTTGATTTTCATTTCTATAGAACTCAAATCTCTGTTTTCTAGATTTAGAAAAAGAAAACGCAAGACTGACCAGCCTTTCTTCAGTAAGTGTGAACCCAGTTCTAAATCATTATTATCATCTACAGTTTATGTGTTTGCTGTGTTTTAATGCCTTTAATGACTTTAACAATTGGTGGTTAGGCCGAGCCAAAGGAAGAGGTTGAGCATGCGGACATCTTAGAACTGAACACCATTATTGGGAAACTGAGACAAGAAAAAGAAGCTCTGGAACACGAAAAGGTTTGCATATGTCTGTGTAATGGAACGTCAAGAGTTTGGTTGATAGCTCTTAATTTATTGTCCTCCTTTTACAGCTAAACCTCCAACAAGAGCTGCAGGTGGCTCAGGAACAGATGGTAAGCAATGATGAAGCTGTGCATGATCAGTCAGAGGCCATTGATGACCTGAAAGAAGAGCTGGAGCAGAGACGGAAAGTTCTGAGAAATATTGAAGAGGAACGAGACACACTGATGTCAGAGCTGGAGGAGCTTGATCGACAAAACCAGGAAGCAACACAGGTCTGGTTGATCTTCATAAATATTAGCAAATATTCTTTTTATCAGAACATAACTTTAAGCCAAATGCATTTAACTTACTTTTTCTTGCATTTAGCACATGGTTTCTGTAAAAGAGCAGCTCTCTGGTCAGCTAAAAAAGGCAGAGGCAGAAGTACTGAGTCTGACTTCAGACCTTAACACCACTAAAGAAAAGAACGAAGAACTGAGTCAGGAACTGGAGACCCAAAGAGAAAAGGTGAGCCAGAGCGCTTTCACCCTTAACGACCTGCATATGAACAAAAAGCAGTTGGAAGACGCAGCGAAGGAGCTCAAAGATAAACTGAGACAAGCGGCGGAGCAGAACCGGGAGGCACGGCGAGAAATCTCTGAGCTGAAGAAGAATTTGGAGAAGAGGGAGGATGAGCTGTCTCTTGCCAGAGCGCAGCTAGTTCACCAAGTTGAAAAAGGAACTGAAACACAGGAAATTGAAGAGAAATTGGCAGAGAAGGAAGGAGAGTTAACAAACCTCAGGAAAGAATTGGATGAAGTGAGGAGTTCTCTTGAGAAGATCGTGTCTGAGGACTATGAGTTAAAGATGGAGAACAGAAATCTGAAGGCAAAGTGTGAGCAGGCCTCGGGTAAAGATGAAGATGTAACCAAGATGAAGGAGAGTCAGGTAGCCCTGAACAGGACACTTCGGGAGAGGGACACCCGAATCGAAGCTTTGAGACTGGAGAAGAACCAGCTGGAGGATGAATTGAGGCATACAGAGAGCGCACTTACAAAACAGGCAAAACAGTACCAGCAGACCGTCGAGGAGTTGACACGAGCTCGCTCCTTGGATGCTTCTGCTTTACAGACGGAGCACGAGCGGGCCATCCGACTCATCCAGGAGAAGGACCTGGAAATAGGTCAGCTGAAGAGAGACGTGGAGCAACTGGCATCCGACCACAGAGACACTAATGAAATGCTTTCAATCACGGTGGCAGGGCAGAAGCAGCTGACTGATCTTCTACAGGAGAAAGACGCCTTCATGGACACTTTAAAACAAAACGCTTCAGACGTGCAGACGGAGATGGAGAACACAATCGCAGTGAGGACGAAAGAAGTGGAGGCCTTCAGGCAGGTGTTGGATGAGAAAGATAAACAGCTGGGGGTAATGAAAGAGGAGAACAGTCATCTAAAAGAAGAGATCGACCGGGTCAGGGATCAGCAGAGCAAACCTCAAACTCTGGCCGAGCCCAGGACGTTGGACATCATCACGGAGCTGGAGACGGAGATTACCCAGCTCAAGTCTTCCAGGAGCACCATGGACGAGGAGGTCCGGACTCTGCGGAGAAGTGTGGAGGAGCTGCAGGCCTCCCTCCTCCTGTCGCAACAGTCTGTCCAGCTTCAACAAAGTGAGCTTGAACAGGCTAATGCTCGCCATCAGCAGACGACACTCAACTACGACAGGCTGATCCACGTCAAAGATGAGGAGATATCCCACCTCCAGCAGATGCTGGAGCAGCTCGGTGTGAGTCGAGCCCTCGCAGACTCCTCCCCGCTGCAGGGAGAGGTGATTCTGCAGGAGAAAACCCAGACTCTCAGTCAGGAGACGGGTAATGAAAAATACGACCTGTCTAAAGTAGAAATAGAAAAACTGTTGCGAGGCATTCAGGAGAAAGAGACTGAGATCAGCCAGCTGAACGAGAAGAACCTCTCACTAACCAAACAGCTGGATCAGCTGGTGGTGTCACGTGATGAGGTCGGTAAACTGTCCCAGATGATCATGCAAAAGGATATAGAAATCCAGGCGCTACATGCAAGAGTGTCCATGGGGGAGCACAGCCAGGACGTGCTGATCCTGCAGCAGCACCTGCAGGCTTACGCTGTGGAGAGAGAACAAGTTCTTGCTGTGCTGAACGAGAAGACCAGAGAAAACAGCCAGCTTCGCTCCGACCATCACCGGCTCATGGACATGATGGCAGGAAAGGAGGCGTCCCTGCTGAAACTTCAGCAGGAGAACCAGCGCCTCTCCAGCATGAGCGATCCCTCAGGAAGCCAAGAGATGTTCAAGGAGACCATTCAGAACTTGTCCCGCATCATCAGAGAGAAGGACATAGAGATCGATGCATTGACCCAGAAGTGCCAAACCCTCGTGACCGTCCTGCAGAGTTCTGGAGGAGAGTCAACCGCCGGCTCTGGAGGAGTCAGCAGCAACCAGTTTGAGGAGCTGCTACAGGAGAGGGACACTTTGAAGCAGCAGGTGAAGAAGATGGAGGAGTGGAAGCAGCAGGTAATCACCACAGTCAAGAACATGCAGCACGAGTCTGCCCAGCTGCAGGAGGAGCTGATCAACCTGCAGGGTCAGATGTCTGCTGACAGTGACTGTAGCTCCAAGCTGACGGTGGACTACACTCGGCTGATCCAGAGCTACGAGCAGAAGGAAAGGAGACTCGGAAGTCTGAGTCAGGAATTGGCGCAGGTCCAACAGACCATCACTCAGCTTAGGAGCACCAAAGAAGTCCTGTTGGGAAAACTAGACAATGTAGGACAGACCCCGGAATCCATACCATCCCAGTCTGGCGGACCTTCTCTGATGGCCGATCCTGTAGACCAACAGGCCCCACCAACGGGGAACAATGAGGCGCTGCAGGAAGTGATCA
This sequence comes from Takifugu flavidus, assembly GCF_003711565.1. Taxonomy (NCBI): domain Eukaryota; kingdom Metazoa; phylum Chordata; class Actinopteri; order Tetraodontiformes; family Tetraodontidae; genus Takifugu; species Takifugu flavidus. Next base: position 7,483 of record NW_026622213.1, on the reverse strand, counting down.
TGCAGTTGCGGAATCAGTTGGCTGAGAAGGAGAGCACAATCAGGACTATTCAGGAGAACAACCACAGGCTCTCCAACTCTGCGTCTGCCTCAGAGAGTGAGCACAGAACTCAGGCTGAGGAGACGTGCAAGGTCAAGGAGAGGTTGGATGCCCTGCAGAAGACTGCAAGGGAGAAAGACCTGCTCATCAAGACAAAGAGCGACCAGCTAGGTCAGATCAGCGAAGCCCTGCGTAACCGTGACAACGACAATGAGGTGCTCAAGCAGGCCGTGACAAACCTGAAAGAGCGTGCTCTTATTCTGGAAATGGACGGGAGGAAGCTGAAGGAGGAGAATGACCTGATCGTCGCACGCTCTCGAGAGAAAGAGTCTGAGTTTAGAGCGCTGCAGGAAACCAACATGCAGGTTTCCCTCCTCCTGAGAGAGAAGGAGTTCGAGCTGAGCGCAATCAGCGAGAAGGCTGCAACTGTCGAGAAGATGCTGAAGGATAGAGACAGGTCAGCTGACATTAGCTTCTCTTTCCAAATGAAAAAGTCTAGCTCAAAACTGCATATCTTCAGTATAATATCAATGATATATGGTGTGATGCAGGGTAAGTCCGGTGAGCTGAATCAACTCCTGAATGAAATGAAGTCCATGCAGGAGAAAGCTGTGTTGTTCCAGCAGGAGAGAGATCAGGTGATGATGGCTCTCAAGCAGAAACAAATGGAGACCACAGCACTACAAACAGAGGTGAGAGGACACAATGAGTGCGTATCCTCGCATATAGATCCTGACTTTGCTGTTTTCTGACACTATTGAATATTTACTTCCTTATTGTGCCACTGTCGGTGAGGCTCATGGGTGTTTTTCTTCCCAGCTTCAGCATATGAGGGATAAGGAGCAGCGGCTGAACCTGGAGCTAGAGCGGTTGCGTAACCATCTCTTGGAGATAGAAGATTCATACACGAGAGAAGCGCTCGCTGCCGAGGACAGGGAGACCGAGTTACGCAGGAGGGTGGCGCTGCTGGACGACAAACTGGCAACCTCCTCCAATGCTGTTGAAAATGCCAGGTTAGTCCTGCTTCAATAAATCGTCTTCTAACCTCCATTAAGTGGATTTAAAAACAAAGCGATCTTCATTCATGTAGTGATTAAAGGTTATGTAAGAAATTAATGAATTTTTCCTGTTTGGGCTTGTAGCCAACAGGCCAGCATGCAGGTGGAGTCTCTGCAGGAGCAGCTGATGGGAGTGATGAAGCAGCGGGACGATGCACTGGCTCATCTCAGAACGTCTCAGGAGCAGGTCAACCAGTACGCAGTGTCACTCTCCAACCTGCAAATGGTGCTAGAGCAGTTCCAACAAGGCGAGTATTGCCGCTTCAGATGATTATTGTAGCAGAGTGCCAGTAAAGTCACTTTTATTCTGTAATGATTTTGGTCTTGTCTGTTATCAGAGGAGAAAGCCATGTACACTGCAGAACTGGAGAGGCACAAGAAGGAGAAGGAGGAGTGGAAAAGAAAAGCTCAGCGGTTGGAGGACCAAGCTTCAGCCCTTCAGGTACGCTGGCTGACCAGAGAACCATTCGGACTCTCATCCACTGAGCAACAGGAGCCGTGGTGATAAACTCTCTCCTCTCTGGCAGATCAACCTTGACGAAGCTAACGCTGCTCTCGATTCGGCTTCTCGCCTCACCGATCAGCTCGACCTAAAGGACGAGCAAATCGAAGCGCTGAAGAATCAAGGTGAGTAGCAGAGCCAGGTTCCTTTGCCTTCCACTGTTTCTCTATTTGCTCCAATGATCAAGGTGTTTTCTTTCCTCTACCGCCCATACACTTTGTTATTCTATCTGTAGGTTTTCCACTGAGTCTATTATTAGTCTGTTCTCTGTGAGCGTGATGCTGACTTTCATTTAATGATAATACAAACAGGACGGTAACTTTCTGACTGTTTCAGTGGATATAAGACAGGAGATGTTGGAGGAGGCACAGAGGAAGCTCATGAATCTTCTGAACAGCACAGAAGGGAAGATAGACAAGTAAGTGTGTTCCTGCCCCGTTTGCATTATGCTAAAGTGTTTCTTTAAGACTTCATGTTAAAGGGAATTGGGGTCTTTTAAAAGGATTAATGGTTGATTCATATTGTCCTTTTTCCAGAGTCTTGATGCGAAACCTGTTTTTGGGATACTTCCATACTCCTAAAAACAAACGTGGCGATGTGTTGAAGCTCATGGGAGGTGTTCTGGGACTGAACAGGGAAGACATTGATAAGGTGAGTTGTATTTCATCCCTGGTGACAGAAGTTTCCCCTTTAGGACTTTTGAGATATTTGTTTAATCCAATTTATTTTGAAGGTGTCGTTGAGAGAGCTAATATCAATGAAGTTTAATCCTCCTTTTTCTTGGGAATTTAAAACAACAGATTTTATCTTTCCTTAAAGTAATAATTCAGCATCTTGCCTTTTATAGACAGATCTCTTGGTAGAACAGTTACCTCTGGCAGCAGTTCATGTTTATTTCTGTTAAGGGAGGAGTGAATCTGAGCAGCATCCTTTAGAAACAAGACTATTCTGCCAGATGACTGATTATAATGTCTGTTTTCTGCATTAATGCCTTTAATACAACTGTTTTTAATGTGAACATGAATGAGACCTAGAAAGCTTGGGAATAAGCCTAATCAAACCTCATAAAGCATAATTAACTCAGGCCTTGTAGACCTCAATCCAATAATTCCAAAGACTATTACCCAACACTCCTGAAGGCAAACGGATATGGGGGGACGAGCATGACTGAGGTTCCACAACGTCATTTATGTCATTCGATTCATGTCAACGGTGGACAAGTGTCCCAAGAAACCTGCCAACTCTCAGTGGAGACGCTCGGTCCTTCTGCTGCTGCATTTGGTGTTTCCTGCCTGAACTCTAATCCATCCACTAGAGATATGGGAGCCTCACCGCTGACTCCTGATTAAGGAGTGTGAGGGATAGTGAAGGACGAAGCCACTGGTTTGTTTGGGGCTGTCGACAGCCCAGAATTTAGACCAGCGAGGAACACCGAGTATGTTTAGAACCTGCTGGTATCTATGGAGCTTTCAGTCACCGTCTGTTGGCAGATGTTGGAGGAGGACGGACGGCACGGCGTGACTGGATGGATGTCGAGCTGGCTGGGAGGCAGAGGAGCTCAGAGTGTCCCCAACACTCCCCAGAGACCCACCAGTGGCCAAGCACTCAACTCTGTAAGCACCACAGGGTTTTTCAATTAAAATTTCATGTACTGTTTCATATGAAAAAAGGTCATAGGTCATTTTTTTAACACGCGTGTTGAGCTACAAAGACTGATGCATGGAGATAAATAGAGTTTTTACCAGGATGCAGCTCCAAAGTGTCAGGAAATACAGTAGAATTCCCCGCTCAGACCTCTAGCCTTTGTTGTTGTTACAGTCCTTCTCGGAGATGTTTGTAAGTTCCTGGAAATCGAGTCGAACCCGACCCTTCCTGCCCCCAGGCTTTTGGTCCATGACATCAAGTCTCTGAGCGCTCCACCTTCCAGAAGAACAGGCAGTGGTGTTTCCAGCTCTGCTGCAGGTCAACAAGCATCAGCGGTTCTTTGCATCGTTATGGGATGTGTCATTTCTTTGATACAAACACATTGCTTAAACTTCTGTCCTCACAGGAGTTGCAGCAGTTGGAAAGAGACCCAGCGAGTCCAATCCTTTCCTGGCCCCGCGCTCCGACGCAGTGCCCCTGGTGGCTCCTCCCACCTCAGGTGGCCACCTGCTGATGAAGCCCATCTCCGACTCCCTGCCCACATTCACGCCCGTGCCGGTGTCGGCCGAGGCCAGCGCCGGAGCCGTGCTCAAAGACTTGTTAAATCAGTGACCGGTGGCCTGAATGAGACGAGCCCAGACAGAAATGAACCACCATTTTATTTCACATCCTCTGCTTTGCAAGAGGATTTACTCTCCCACTCGACAACTCCTTTCCTATGCAACAATCTCCCTTTACACAGGCGTGTGTTACCCACCTCGCCACAGTCAGTAAAACAGACCAGAGTAGTGGAAACATTTCCATTTTCCATGCTGAGCTTAACCTACTCGGAGCTCTGCTCAGTTTGTATCCATCAGACCAGAACACAAGTGACCTTGCAGACTTGGTGCGTGTGAGCGGAGTCGACCATAGCCTCTCTGTCCATTGCTTTGATCCTTTTCTACTTTGATTTCTTCGTCTTGTGTGTCTTTTCATCCTCCGGTCAGTGGTTGCTGATCTGGGACATGTGGTCCCGTACGTCTGTTAAGTCTACAAAGTCCATTACTTTTGCTAAATCTTGTCTTTTTTTAGACACCCAGGCTGGGATATGCAACAAACCTTGTAATTAAGGTTGGATTTTGGGACTAGTACTAAGTGATAGGGTTGTAAACTTGGGTGTTTTTTACTATTTATCGGCACAAAAAAGTGTTGTAGCGCAAGTGCCTGCATTTGGATGCATATTATGTATAATCAGGATGTAAATGGTTAATATAATCTTATATTTACAGACAGTAAAAACCTGTCTAGCTGTAACTGATCACTTGTAAAGTCAGCCAGCACAGAAGGAATGTTACAGGATCTCTTCAGGTGTACTGAAAAAAAAATGTACAAACTGTAAATTCTTATTGTATAAGTTTTTTTGTAGATGTCAAAAATTTGGGGTGGGAAGGAATATGAATATCTGGAATTTGGATGAGGTGTATCCATTGTTAATATGTGCATTTCCAAATCAAATAAAGGTATTGAGGAGCACTTTGTGAATTGTCCTTCTTCTGGGGCACCAGATGTGTCTGCCACCGCGAGGCCGTGCTCTCTGCTTTAGAACCTCAGCAGAAAAGCCCTTTTGGGTGCACTGTGCCTTTTTTCCCTTCTGGAGAGCAACAGTTTGACAGGAGGAGCACTCAGGCTGGAGAAAGCCAGAACCAGCAAACTGACAGAAACCTGCCGATGGATCATATTTCTGTACCTTATGGCTTTGGCTTATGGCAGTGACGATAAAATGCCAGCAAAAATTAGACAACCCTGTTTGCAATATGAGAAATAGTGTGACTAGAATAATGACTGCAACTACAGTACTGACTATAATCTTTCTCAAAGAGGGAAGTTGTAAGTGTAATCTTAAAGGACTCGAGAGAGATGAATGGACAGACAAAACACTCACGTGCATTTTTATTTATTTATTTTTATCTTTTGTGTATTTACTCACTGAGGGATCACAGTACTTATTAAAGTTATAATGATATTAGAGCTTCAGGTCATGGACTGGTTTCTATACTGGTTCTACTGGACATCAGTACTGATACAGTTGATCACTGCATCTTGTCTCATTGTGAGGAATCTTGGAGTAACTTTTGATCACAATCTGTCCTTCAACTCACACATCAAAATTGTCTCTAGAAATGCCTTTTTTCACCTGAGAAACATCACAAAGATCAGGAAGCTACTGATGTGGCATGATGCTGAAAAGTTAATTCATGCATTTGTTACTTCCAGGCTGGACTATTGTAATTCTTGATTATCAGGGGTCCAAACAACTCTTTAAGAAGCCTCCAGCTGATCCAAAATGCTGCAGCCAGAGTTCTGACAGGTATTGACAAAAGAGATCACATTACTCCTGTACTGGCGTCTCTTCATTGGCTGCCCGTTAAATTTAGATTAATTTTTAAAACCCTTCTTCTGAACTACAAGGTCCTCAGAGGCCTAGCTCCATCCTACCTTGAGGAGCTAGTGACACCTTACCAGCCCAATAGACCGCTCCGCTCTCAGAATGCTGGTCTACTTGTGGTTCCCAGAGTTTCTAGGAGTAGAATGGGGGCTGAGGATTTAGCTACCAGGCCCCCCTGCTGTGGAACCAGCTCCCTGTCCAGGTACAGGAGGCTGACTCCATCTCTACTTTTAAGATCAAACTTAAAACCTACCTCTTTGAAAAAGCTTATTGTTGTTAATTCTGTATTTCCAGTTATTATCATAGACAGACAAATTATCATACTTAGGGGGTCGTCTAATCATTAGGTTAACATCTTAGTTATGCTGCTATAGGCCGAGGCTGCCGGGGTCCGGAAACATGATCACCTGACAGGCCTCTGTCACCCCACTGGGTCATGGCCTACACTGACCTGCTGACCTCTGACCCCTGACCCTGCTGACCTCCTCAACTCCAACAGCTTGTTATAATCAATGTACTTGCTTTATCTATGCCTATTCCTATCTTCTACCTGTCCTCTGCTCCCCTCCCCTCCTCTCTGCTGACCTCTGACCCCCCACTCAGCTATTGCAGCTAGAGAGCTCAGTTTGATTAATGTTATTCTATGACGGCAGGTAAGTAGGGAGGAATGTCCCCCAAAAGTGCACCGTGCGGACCTGGCAGGCCCAAACGCTTAGTGAGGGTCTGTTGGGAACGCTTGGTGGAGGAACCTGTCAAGCTGGTCTTCAAATCCCACCTCCTACAGAGCTTTGATCGTGTTCCGAGGGTGGTAGGGGACATTGAGTCTGAAGGGGCCATGTTCAGCTCCGCCATTGTCGAGGCAGCTGTCGCGAGCTGTGGCTGCAAGGCCGCTGGTGCTGGTCGTGGCAGTAATCCCCGTACCCGATGGTGGACACCAGAGGTGAGGGGAACCTTCTCGCTGAAAGAAAGAGGCCTACAGGTCAGGGCTGGTCTGTGGGTCTCCGGAAGCAGCTGACCGGTACAGGTTGGCTAAGCGGGTTGCGGCCGTGACAGTCGTGGAGGCAAAACCTCGGGCATGGGAGGAGTTCGGTGAGGCTATGGAGGAAGACTTTCGGTCTGCTTCGAGAAGATTCTGGCAAACTGTCAGGCGCCTTAAGGGCGGCAGGCGGCAACTCGCCACACACCGTGTTAGGTGTGCGTGGGGAGCTAGGTGTGCTGATGTCTCCTGGGGCAATTATCCAGCGGTGGAAGGAATACTTCCAGGAGCTCCTCAATCCTACCACACATATCCTCAAGGAGGAACAGAGTTGGAAGACGAGGAGGTGGACCATCCAATTTCCGGCGGAAGTTGCCGAGATAGTGAAACGCTGCCCGGCGGTGGAGCTCCGGGAGCGGATGAGATCCGCCCGGGGTATCTTAAGGCTCTGGATGTTGTAGGGCTGTCCTGGTTGACACGCCTCTGCAACATTGCGTGGACACCGGGGGCAGTGCCTTTGCTGGACTGGCAGACTGGGGTGGTGGTCCCTACTTTTAAGTGTGTGGACCAGAGGGTGTGTTCCAACTATAGGGGAATCACACTCCTCAGCCTCCCTGGGAAAGTATATGCCAGGGTGCTGAAAAAAAGGATTAGACTGATAGTTGAACCTCTGATCGAGGAGGAACAATGCCGGTTTCGCCCCGGTCGTGGAACCACAGATCAGCTCTTTACCCTTGCTGGGGTGCTTGAGGGGAGTTGGGAGTTTGCCCAACCAGTCCACATTTGCTTTGTGGACTTGAAAATGCTTATGACCGGGTCCCCAGGGGCATCCTGTGGGG
>NW_026622212.1:0-12389 GCF_003711565.1 Takifugu flavidus | reverse complement strand
CATAAGAAGAGCGTCGGTGACATACAGTAGATCATACTTGTATGTTTTTACCTTGTTGCCGTTAAAGGTAGTTTCATATTAATCTTAAAACACATTTTAAGTTGAAAACAGCAATGTTTTCAACAAAACTGGGATTTGCCGTGGTTGGTATCATCCTCAACTCAAGTAGGAATAATTTTTTTGTGCGTTTGTTAAAAAGAATCTATGTTTGATACTTTGTGAGTTGGAGTTTAGTTAACATCAAAAGCATCATAAGCTTGTAAAACCTCCTGTGGTGTTTGATGACAAAACTAACAGTGCATGAAGTTAATGGTGAGCCTCCAGGTTTTCACTTGTGCTTCTCTCTGCTGAAGGGGTTCTGGGGAAAGGCAGCCACACCTGTGCCTTAAAAGGTAGTTCATTGAATCTGTCCTGCTCAGCTGAACATTCTACAATCCCAAAATGGTTCAACCTGGATGGAACCACGTGGACAGAAGTGTTGGTAAATGGAAGTAGACTAAAACACCAGATATCTAAAGATACCCACCCGACTTTATCAGTCACGGGTTTAACAAAGGACGACAAAACCTCTTACTGCTGCAATGAGAAACCAGAAAACTGCCATGAAGACCACATTCAGCTCACTGTTACAGGTAAACTTGATGACTGACTAACTTTAAAGAGAAAGGGACGAGTTTGTGCTAATTGTCTGTATCTTTCTCTTCATCTCAGCCCTGCAGGTGAAGGTGTTTCCCACCACAGACGGACCGACGGTAACACTGATGTGCAGCACCGCCTGTACGCTGACTGACAGACCCGCTGCCTACATCTGGTACAGGAACTCAGAGCTTCTCTATCATGACTGGTCTCCATGGTACCAGGAGATGGTCACCAGTGACAAAACAGTCAGCTACTCCTGCGCCATCAAAGGCTACGAGGCTCTCAGAGCTCCTGCAGTCACAGTGGGTCAGTTATGTTTCGCTGGCGTTTCAACCACCAAAGTAATCCTGCAGTTTATTTAATCTGAACATAATCCAGCAACCAGTTCTCTCTCCACCCAGAGTGGGTCTCCTCTACCTGCTTTACGGTGTCCTACAATGATGGGAGAATGTGTTTGTACAACCACACTTCAGTGAAAGGACCCTGCTCCATCACATACCCCACAGGTTCACTTTCTCCATCACTCACAATCAATCCTCTCACAACACTGATCCTTTCATCATTTTACTCTTCATTTGTTTGCGTTTTGTTACTTTTACGTAGTTCCCATTTACAGTACCCTCACTTCCATTATCACAGGTTTTCTTCAGTTTATATGTGATATCTGTATTTTTCTAGTTTAAACCATGATTCTATGTTTACCATCTTCTCTCAGAAATATATGTTGAAAAGACTCCAAGGACGGATCATGTCAAACTGAGCTGTAACACCAGCTGTCCTCCCACAACCACTCAATGGTACAAGACAGACGGAAAAATGCATAAAGACCCATTACAACTAATACGCAACACTTCTCAAGACAACTTCCTGTGTGCTGTCAGTGGTGTCAAGGAGCTGCAGTCTGATGAAGTCTGTGAGTATCACCAAACCCGTGGCCTGAACATAGAAACAAGATAAAGTTTTGATGTGGTTTTATCATAAATCCTTACTGTTAAAAATATGTAAATATGAATTTGAGATGTAACAGTCAGAAAAAAATCATAATTAAAGAATCCACTCAAAAATGTCAAGGTTTAAAGTGAATTTCCTTTGAGTTTCATCAAAACTGACACCGTCTTTGCTTTCATCTGTCAGGTGCTGCTGACAAATCCTGCCTGACTGTGAATTATATAAAAAAGAGAATCTGTGCTTTGGAAGGTTCCTCAGTAAACATCTCAAGTAAATATTCCAGTTCAAAATACACAAAATCCAAGGCTAAACACTGGTCTAGAATGATCTCGAATGTTGAGAAGGAGGAGAGAATGAATGTATTGAAAACTGATCATTTTACATATCATGAGGACCAAGAGAAGCAGATTAACACACTGTCAATTAAATCTGTGAAGCAAAGTGACTCAGCAGAATACAGATTCAGGCACCAAGATGACAACACAAGTCAGAAACCCGGAACTGTTCTGATTGTTACAGGTAAAATATAAAACAAGCTTAAATCGAGAGAGCTTTGTATCTGAGCCACATCAAAATACAAGATTTTCTCATTTTGCCATCCAATAAGTAAATAGTTCGAATCAAAATTGAAGTTAAATAAAAGTTATCTTTTATAGGAAATGTGCTAACTTTCATGCAAATTAGTGCTGAAATTTTAGCATGAATGTGTGGAAAACAGCAGAGGCAAAAAATGTTGATCATTTCTACAGTTTTGTGAATCACTTTACATGATAAAGTGCTTTCCTGTCTGAAACGTATGTGCAAATATCTGTTTTCTGCATTTGAATCAGACATAAAAGTCAAGATCAGTCCATCTACAGAGGTGACAGAAGGTGATGGAGTCAAACTGACCTGCAGCACCAGCTGTCCTCTGACCAACAACAAGAACTACATCTGGTACCTGAATGATCAACTTCTACAGCTGCCAGAGCACCAAAACAAACACCTGGTTCTGGATGCGGTCACAACTCAGCATGCAGGAAACTACTCCTGTGCTGTGAACACTCAGAGAGATGTTAGATCTCCTGAAAAGACACTCAGAGTTCAGAGTTCCTCATTAAAATGGACCCTGGTGGCAGCTGCAGGAGTTGGTGCTGCTCTCCTGGTCTTCACCTCACTTGTCATCTGTTGCATCAGGTGAAGAACAGAACCTGATGTAAACTGAGTTAATCACATAACACACATCAAATGTGACTGGTATCACAAGTGGGGTTTTTTTTAACATTCATTTCAGAGGAAAGGGAAAGTTGAGCCAGAATACTGTCCTCAAGTTGGAGGAGGTAAGTGGCCCGATGCTCCTTAACTATAACCATCTTCCTAAAACAAACATAACACCAACATTCGGTGTCTTGCCTCATTGTCAGGTAAATCACGGTCCTGTGCATGAGGAAATCACAGATCAACCCACGGAGGAGAATGGCATTTACTACAGCAGCATACGTTTCCCCCAGACTGATGTGGATCCTCTTGACAGCATGGTCCAACCTCATCAGCACCAAAAGGAACAGCACAACCCTTATGCTGTTGTCTGTCTGAGGAACCGCTGCACATGAACAAGCATCTTATAGCGTAATTTCTGATTCCTCCAAGTATTTATACCATTAATCATCTTAGTCTTTAGTCTGAGACCATAACGTTGGTGGGACCACGACTGATCATCGTCCCCAGTTTGTGGATTCCTGCTGATTAAGACAGAAATAAAACTGCAACTTATTCACTGATAGAAGATGGGATAAAATTAAGCAGATGTGCTTCATATACACTTACATTAAATTGATCATTTAGTTAAGACCTGAACAGGCTTTATCCTGCATTTTAGACAGTTTTCCACAGTTATATAGATGCAATAATAATAATAATAATAATACAGCATAGGCTCTCTGAAGTGAACTTACCTGAATGGATCATCACCTGTGATGCTCTGCAGTTTTGACCTGCTGTGTAGTAGCAGCCTACTATTAAACTCTTCAATATTGGAAGGAAGACAAAGAAAATATTAATTGTATTGTGTACATGTAACATGGACGAATTACATTGATCATTTTGTACACCGCCATTTTGTACATCCTACTCTTCGAAAGGTGCACTGATGCAAACACTTTGTTAAAAAGCAGTTTATTCGCAATAATACTCCGTCGCGACATTACCGCACACACGTAAACCTTAGTCATCTGCTGTTATTGACATATTTCTGAAGCAGCAAATTCCTTCAATTGATTTTTAGGGCATGCTAACAAAACAGGAAAATGCCAACCTACACTAGCCACCCTATGTAACCATACATGCCCCAAATCATTTTATTTGTATATGTATATATTTTTTAATCGAACTACAATGCTTGGTATTTGTGTTTAACAAACAATGTGAGAAACAAAACGGCTGTGTCGATGACGAGGCATTTGTTACCAATAGTCTAATGCCATTTCTGTTTTTTTTCTTTTTTGTAACACTGTACATGTAATAGTTGTTATTAAATGTTGAAAACTCTCCTGAAAAGACACTCAGAGTTCAGAGTTCCTCATTAAAATGGACCCTGGCGGCAGCTGCAGGAGTTGGTGTTGCTCTCCTGGTCTTCACCTCACTTGTCATCATCTGGATTATGTGGGTGAAAATGGTCACTGTTAAATCAAGAACTGTTTCATTTGTATTATATTGTATATTAACTCAGGACTTTTTGGTTGAAAATCAGAAAAAGCAAGTTTTCCAATCAACATTCAGGACCTGGGATGTCAGACAACAATGAGATGGTAAATATAATATAGTGTTCGTTAAATATTTCAAGTTATCACTCAAGACCCCTCCCTCACGTGTTTCTAATTGTATAACAAGTGACTTCAGACTGAAAACACTGAATTGCATCTGGATTTGAGAATAAATCTTGGTTGTTTCTCCTCAGCAAAACCCTGAGAGCCACTATGAAAATGTGGCAACAGCAAAAACAGAGCAAGATGATCATCAATACAGCAGACTTCACTTCACCCGACAACACACCCATGATCTCTATGCCGCTCTTTCTCCACTGTCTTCTAACTCTCACCACTGCTGACACTGGAAACAACATTAAAAGACATCTAAATATGCAATAGTTTTGTCTTCATTATAATGGTTGTAGTCCTGTGTTGGGTGTTAACGCAGCTCTTAAAGCTCGTATGTATGTGATGGTTTCAGGTCGGGTCACCACAGCTAAAATGAAATCAGATATTTCTGTCCTTGACCTTCTAGCTCACTGCAGCAAATTTGTAATAAAATTTAAAGGACAAGATCATGGAAAATCTATAAAAATGCATGACACGGATGCTTCACTAGAGGTCCTTTTTAAACCACAAACAATAGCAGGAAGTGGAGATTTGAAAGTACATGCCAAATTTACAAAGTTCTCTTCCTGTTTTAGCAGATGTGTGTTGAGTTCATAAGAAGAGCGTCGGCGACATAGATCATACTTGTATGTTCTTAGTTTGTTGCCGTTAAAGGTAGTTTCATATTAATCTTAAAACACATTTTAAGTTGAAAACAGCAATGGTTTCAACAAAACTTGTATTTGCCATTGTTGGTTTCATCCTCAACTCAGGTAGGAATAATTCTTTTGTGCGTTTGTTAGAGAGAATCTATGTTTGATACTTTGTGAGTTGGAGTTTAGTTAACATCAAAAGCATCATAAGCTTATAAAACCTCCTGTGGTGTTTGATGACAAAACTAACAGTGCATGAAGTTAATGGTGAGCCTCCAGGTTTTCACTTGTGCTTCTCTCTGCTGAAGGGGTTCTGGGGAAAGGCATCCGCATCTGTGCCTTAAAAGGTACTTCATTGAATCTGTCCTGCTCAGCTGAGCATTCTACAATCCCAAAATGGTTCAAGCTGGATGGAACCACGTGGACAGAAGTGTTGGTAAATGGAAGTAGACTAAAACACCAGATATCTAAAGATACCCACCCGACTTTATCAGTCACGGGTTTAACAAAGGACGACAAAACCTCTTACTGCTGCAATGAGAAACCAGAAAACTGCCATGAAGACCACATTCAGCTCACTGTTACAGGTAAACTTGATGACTGACTAACTTTAAAGAGATAGGGACGAGTTTGTGCTAATTCTCTGTATCTTTCTCTTCATCTCAGCCCTGCAGGTGAAGGTGTTTCCCACCACAGACGGACAGACGGTAACACTGATGTGCAGCACCGCCTGTACGCTGACTGAAAAACGTGCTGCCTACATCTGGTACAGGAACTCAGAGCTTCTCTATCAAGACAGGTCTCCATGGTACCAGGAGATGGTCACCAGTGACAAAACAGTCAGATACTCCTGCGCCATCAAAGGCTACGAGGCTCTCAGAGCTCCTGCAGTCACAGTGGGTCAGTTATGTTTCGCTGGCGTTTCAACCACCAAAGTAATCCTGCAGTTTATTTAATCTGAACTTAATCCAGCAACCAGTTCTCTCTCCACCCAGAGTGGGTCTCCTCTACCTGCTTTACTGTGTCCTACAATGATGGGAGAATGTGTTTGTACAACCACACTTCAGTGAAAGGACCCTGCTCCATCACGTACCCCACAGGTTCACTTTCTTCATCACTCACAATCAATCCTCTCACAACACTGATCCTTTCATCATTTTACTCTTCATTTGTTTGTGTTTTGTTTGTTACTGTTATGTAGTTCCCATTTGCAGTACCCTCACTTCCATTATCACAGGTTTTCTTCAGTTTATATTGTTTATCTGTATTTTTCTACTTTTAACCATGATTCTATGTTTACCATCTTCTCTCAGAAATATATGTTGAAAAGACTCTAAGGAAGGGTCATGTCAAACTGATCTGTAACACCAGCTGTCCACCCACAAACACTCAATGGTACAAGAACAGAGAAATGCATCAAGACCCATTACAACTAATACCCAACACTTCTCAAGACACTTTCCTGTGTGCTGTCAGTGGTGTCAAGGAACTGCAGTCTGATGAAGTCTGTGAGTATCACCAAACCCGTGGCCTGAACATAGAAACAAGATTTTGATGTGGGTTTATCATAAATCCTTACTGTTAAAAAATATGTAACTATGAATTTGAGATGCAGCAGTCAGAAAAAAATCATAATTAAAGAATCCACTCAAAAATGTCAAGGTTTAAAGTGAATTTCCTTTGAGTTTCATCAAAACTGACACTGTCTTTGCTTTCATCTGTCAGGTGCTGCTGACAAATCCTGCCTGACTGTGAATTATATAAAAAAGAGAATCTGTGCTTTGGAAGGTTCCTCAGTAAACATCTCAAGTAAATATTCCAGTTCAAACTACACAAAATCCAAGGCTAAACACTGGTCTAGAATAATCTGGAATGGTGAGAAGGAGGAGAGAAGGAATGTATTGAAAACTGATCATTTTACATATCATGAGGACCAAGAGAAGCAGATTAACACACTGTCAATTAAATCTGTGAAGCAAAATGACTCAGCAGAATACAGATTCAGGCACCAAGATGACAACACAAGTCAGAAACCCGGAACTGTTCTGATTGTTACAGGTAAATCTGGATCATAAAATATAAAACAAGCTTAAATCGAGAGAGCTTTGTATCTGAGCCACAACAAAATACAAGATTTTCTCATTTTGCCTTCCAATAAGTAAATAGTTCAAATAAAAACTGAAGTTAAATAAAAGTTATCTTTCAGAGGAAATGTGCTAACATTCATGTAAATTAGTGCTGAAATTTTAGCATGAATGTGTGGAAAACAGCAGAGGCAAAAATTGTTGATCATTTCTACAGTTTTGTGAATCACTTTACATGATAAAGTGCTTTCCTGTCTGAAACATGTGTGAAAATATGTTTTCTGCATTTGAATCAGACATAAAAGTCAAGATCAGTCCATCTACAGAGGTGACAGAAGGTGATGGAGTCAAACTGACCTGCAGCACCAGCTGTCCTCTGACCAACAACAAGAACTACATCTGGTACCTGAATGATCAACTTCTACAGCTGCCAGAGCACCAAAACAAACACCTGGTTCTGGATGCGGTCACAACTCAGCATGCAGGAAACTACTCCTGTGCTGTGAACACTCAGAGAGATGTTAGATCTCCTGAAAAGACACTCAGAGTTCAGAGTTCCTCATTAAAATGGACCCTGGCGGCAGCTGCAGGAGTTGGTGCTGCTCTCCTGGTCTTCACCTCACTTGTCATCTGTTGCATCAGGTGAAGACAGAACCTGATGTAAACTGAGTTAATCACATAACACACATCAAATGTGACTGGTATCACAAGTGTTTTGTTTTTTTAACATTCATTTCAGAGGAAAGGGAAAGTTGAGCCAGAATACTGTCCTTAAGTTGGAGGAGGTAAGTGGCCCGATGCTCCTTAACTATAACCATCTTCCTAAAACAAACATAACACCAACATTCGGTGTCTTGCCTCATTGTCAGGTAAATCACGGTCCTGTGTATGAGGAAATCACAGATCAACCCACGGAGGAGAATGGCATTTACTACAGCAGCATATGTTTCCCCCAGACTGATGTGGATCCTCTTGACAGCATGGTCCAACCTCATCAGCACCAACAGGAACAGCACATCCCTTATGCTGTTGTCTGTCTGAGGAACCGCTGCACATGAACAAGCATCTTATAGCGTAATTTCTGATTCCTCCAAGTATTTATACAATTAATCATCTTAGTCTTTAGTCTGAGACCATAACGTTGGTGGGACCACGACTGATCATCGTCCCCAGTTTGTGGATTCCTGCTGATTAAGACAGAAATAAAACTGCAACTTATTCACTGATAGAAGATGGGATAAAATTAAGCAGATGTGCTTCATATACACTTACATTAAAATAATAATTTAGCAGCCACAGTTGTAAGGACCTGAACTTTATCTTTATCCTGCATTTTAGACAGTCTTTCACAGTTATATAGATGCAATAATCATAATATAATAATAATAATCATAATAATAATCATAATAATAATACAGTATAGGCTCTGTGAAGTGAACTTACCTGAAAGGATTATCAACTGTGATGCTCTGCAGTTTTGAGCTGCTGTGTAGTAGCAGCCTACTATTAAACTCTTCAATATGTGAAGGAACACAAAGAAAATATTAATTGTATTGTGTGCATGTAACATGGACGAATTACGTTGATCATTTTGTACACCGCCATTTTGTACATCCTACCCTTCGAAAGGTGCACTGATGCAAACACTTTGTTAAAAAGTAGTTTATTTGCAATAATACTCTGTCGCGACATTACCGCACACACGTAAACCTTAGTCATCTGCTGTATTGACATATTTCTGAAGCTGCAAATTCCTTCAATTGATTTTTAGGGCATGCTAACAAAACAGGAAAATGCCAACCTACACTAGCCACCCTATGTAACCATACATGCCCCAAATTATTATATTGTATATGTATATATTTTTTAATCGAACTACAATGCTTGGTGTTTGTGTTTAACAATGTGAGAAATGAAACGGCTGTGTCGATGACGAGGCACTTGTTACCAATAGGCTAATGCCATTTCCGTTTTTTTTTTTTTTTTGTAACACTGTACATGTGATAGTTGTTATTAAATGTTGAAAACTCTCCGGAAAAGACTCAGAGTTCAGAGTTCCTCATTAAAATGGACCCTGACAGCAGCTGCAGGAGTTGGTGTTGCTCTCCTGGTCTTCACCTCACTTGTCATCATTTGGATTATGTGGGTGAAAATGGTCACTGTTAATTCAAGAACTGTTTCATTTGTATTATATTGTATATTAACTCAGCACTTTTTGGTTGAAAATCAGAAAAAGCAAGTTTTCCAATCAACATTCTGGACCTGGGATGTCAGACAACACTGAGATGGTAAATATAATACAGTGTTCATTAAATATTTCAAGTTATCACTCAAGACCCCTCCCTCACGTGTTTCTAATTGTATAACAAGTGACTTCAGACTGAAAACACTGAATTGCATCTGGATTTGAGAATAAATCTTGGTGGTTTCTCCTCAGCAAAACCCCGAGAGCCACTATGAAAATGTGGCAACAGCAAAAACAGAGCAAGATGATCATCAATACAGCAGACTTCACTTCACCCGACAACACACCCATGATCTCTATGCCGCTCTTTCTCCACTGTCTTCTAACTCTCACCACTGCTGACACTGGAAACAACATTAAAAGACATCTAAATATGCAACAGTTTTGGCTTCATTATAATGGTTGTAGTCCTGTGTTGGGTGTTAACGCAGCTCTTAAAGCTCGTATGTATGTGATGGTTTCAGGCCGGGTCACCACAGCTAAAATGAAATCAGATATTTCTGTCCTTGACCTTCTAGCTCACTGCAGCAACTTTGTAATAAAATGTAAAGGACAAGATCATGGAAAATCTATAAAAATGCATGACACAGATGCTTCACTAGAGGTCCTTTTTAAACCACAAATAATAGCAGGAAGTGGAGATTTGAAGGTACATGCCGACTTTACAAAGTTCTCTTCCTGTTTTAACAGATGTGTGTTGAGTTCATAAGAAGAGCGTCGGTAACATACAATAGATCATACTTGTATGTTTTTACTTTGTTCCCGTTAAAGGTAGTTTCATATTAATCTTAAAACACATTTTAAGTTGAAAACAGCAATGTTTTCAACAAAACTTGTATTTGCCGTGGTTGGTTTCATCCTCAAGTCAGGTAGGAATAATTTTTTTGTGCGTTTATTAGAGAGAATCTATGTTTGATACTTTGTGAGTTGGAGTTTAGTTAACATCAAAAGCATCATAAGCTTATAAAACCTCCTGTGGTGTTTGATGACAAAACTAACAGTGCATGAAGTTAATGGTGAGCCTCCAGGTTTTCACTTGTGCTTCTCTCTGCTGAAGGGGTTCTGGGGAAAGGCAGCCGCATCTGTGCCTTAAAAGGTACTTCATTGAATCTTTCCTGCTCAGCTGAACATTCTACAATCCCAAAATGGTTCAAGCTGAATGAAACCAATTGGACAGATGTGTCTGTTAATGGAAGTAGCCTAAAACACCAGATATCTAAAGATACCCACCCGACTTTATCAGTCACGGGTTTAACAAAGGACGACAAAACCTCTTACTGCTGCAATGAGAAACCAGAAAATTGCCATGAAGACCACATTCAGCTCACTGTTACAGGTAAACTTGATGACTGACTAACTTTAAAGAGAAAGGGACGAGTTTGTGCTAATTCTCTGTATCTTTCTCTTCATCTCAGCCCTGCAGGTGAAGGTGTTTCCCACCACAGACGGACAGACGGTAACACTGATGTGCAGCACCACCTGTACGCTGACTGAAAAACCAAACTTTAATAAAGGGTAACTGTAAACATGTACATTAGAAATATACTATATGAAATAGGTGCTGATGTTTCCCATTTTACTAAGACTTAGTAAAATCTGTCCTACCAGGCTGAAAATGCATTCAGTGGGATAGAAAACCCTTCAGGATCGTGACCCTTGAGGACTGAGTTTGACACATGTGCGACTAGTGTATAAGACAGAGTAGGCTTTTTTCACTTGAGAAACATTGCAAAGATTTGGAAAATATTGATGAAGCATTTGTTACTTCCAGGCTAGACTATTGTAGCTCAATATTATCAGGATGTGCAAATAGTGCTGAGAAGTCTCAAGCTCATGCAACTGCTGCAGCTACAGTTCTGACCCGACGAACAGAAGAGATCACATGACTCCTGAGCTGGCTTCTATTCATTGGCTGCCCATTAAATCAAGAATAGGTTTTAAAATTCTTCCCCTGGGCTACAAGGTCACCAGAGGCCTATCTCCATCCTACCTGGATAATCCCAATAGAACCGGCTGCTCTCAGAATGCTGGTTTTGTTGAGGGCCCCAGAATCTTTAAAAGTAGAATGAGGAATGAAGTAGAATGGAACCAAGCATTTAGCTACTAGTCTTCCCTGCTGGGGAACCAGCTCCCTGTCCAGGTACAGGAGGCTGACTCCCTCTACTTTTAAGATGAGGCCTAAAACCTTACTCTTTGAGAAAGCATATGGTACAGTAATTCCGTTGTTACAGTTATAATTATAGTCAGACTAATTACCATACGCAGGAAATGTATTATTTGGATACATTCTTTTTTTTATGCTGCTATGTGCCGATGCTGCTGGGGTACAGAAACATGATCAGCTGATGGGTTTCTGTCACGCGTTTCTGTCATTTCATCTATAAATCCACCTTAAAGCACATTCTAAGGAAGTGGAGATAAGAAGGTACATGCCGACTTTACTAAGTTCTCTTCCTGTTTTAAGAGATGTGTGTTGAGTTCATAAGAAGAGCGTCGGTGGCAGAGATCATACTTGTATGTTCTTACTTTGTTGCCATTACGGGCAGTTTTATATTAATCTTAAAACACATTTTAAGTTGAAAACAGCAATGTTTTCAACAAAACTTGTATTTGCCGTTGTTGGTTTCATCCTCAACTCAGGTAGGAATAACTTATTTGTGCGTTTGTCAGAGAGAATCTATGTTTGAAACTTTGTGAGTTGGAGTTTAGTTAACATCAAAAGCATCATGAGCTTGTAAAACCTCCTGTGGTGTTTGATGACAAAACTAACAGTGCATGAAGTTAATGGTGAGCCTCCAGGTTTTCCCAAAATGGTTCAAATTGGTTCGAACCAATTGGACAGAAGTGTTGGAAAATGGAAGGAGCCTAAAACACCAGATATCTAAAGATACCCACCCAACTTTATCAGTCACGGGTTTAAAAAAGGACGACAAAACCTCTTACTGCTGCAATGAGAAACCAGAAAACTGCCATGAAGACCACATTC
>NW_026622211.1:0-12307 GCF_003711565.1 Takifugu flavidus | reverse complement strand
GTGGTGTTGAGCACAATTGGGTGCAGCTGGCACTGCAGGTGGGCACACCTGTAGGCAATTTACATCTTGCTGCCTATTTAAGCAGGTTGTGCCTGCCTGTCAGGGCCGGGGGTGTCTGTTTGTGTTGGGAGTCTGTTCGTTTTGGGTTCCTTGGTGTTGGCTCCTGTTCCTGTGTTCCTGTTGCCTTGGAGGGTCGCTCCTATTCCTGTGCTTCCGGTTTCCCTGGAGGACCGCTCCTGTTCCTGTGTTCCTGTGCCCTGGAGGGCAGCTCCTGCCCCCGAGCTTCCGGTTTTCCTGGAGGGCCTCTCCTGTTCCTGTTCCGTGTCTCCTGGAGGACCGCTCCTGCTCCCCTGCAGTCTGGGGACTGCCTCTGCCCTCAGTGTCTCGGGGCACGTTCGTGAGGCGAGCGTGTTGCGCCGGACTCCCGAGCCCTCGCCGGTCCAGGAGGACTGCAGCCGTTTGAGGACTCACCGGTGTTCCGAGTTCCCGGCAGTCCAGGGGGACTGCGTCTGGTTTGGGAACTCGCCGATGGACCTTGGAGGGACAGACGCTGCCTCCTAATCGCCAGCAGTCCGGGAGGACTGCTTTGTCTCCAGTGTCTCGGGGCACGTTCGTGAGGTGAGCGTGTTGCGCCGGACTCCCGAGTCCTCGCCGGTCCAGGAGGACTGCAGCCGTTTGAGGACTCACCGGTGTTCCAAGTTCCCGGCAGTCCAGGGGGACTGCGTCTGGTTCGGGGACTCGCCGATGGACCTGGGACGGTTGGACGCTGCCTCCCGATCCCCATGCGGTCCAGGAGGACTCTTTGTTAATGTGTGCTCCCCTTCCCTGTAAATAAGCCCTTGACCTCTCCACCTCTGTGTCCTGGCCTGCGTCGGGTCCGCTACCACCATGTATCGTAACAAAGAACCAAACTTCATGAATGTTTTTGTGACAAAGAAGGATCTGTTCCAATCACTATATCAGAGTTGTAGAAATAACTGGAAACTCAAGACAGCCATGACATTATGTTCTTTACACTTTACAAGGAGATGATAATCTAACTTTTGCAGACTTCAAGACAAAGCTAAGAAGTTTTGAGGACACGAAAAGTTTTGCACGGTTTCTGAGGACATCATCATGAAAGTGGCTGCACCTGTCTCAGATTGGAGACAGAGAGAGAAATGCATGTCCAGAGATTACATGTTACACGTGTGGCGAGAAAGGACATAAGGCGCGTGTATGTCCAAATGAGCGCCAAGAAAGGAAGACACAATGGTGTGGATATTGTAAAAGTTCTACACACAAGGATGCATCGTGTCGACGCAAAAAGAAGGATAACATAAAACAAGCAGCAGATGACGTCTGTGAGGAACAATGTACGCATTTAAAGTGAGTGAATGTCAATTTGGCCTGAAGCACACGGGAGCGACTTCGCATGTAATAACAAAAGTTCCTTAAGTTTGATGAGTCATTCCAGCCCCAAAATCACACAGTTGAACTGGCCGATGGCACGAGAACAAACGGCGCGGCGCTGAGGAGAGGCAACGCCGAGGTGACGCTGGTGGATCGTGAGGGGAAGAGGATGAAAGCCACGCTGAAGAAGGCGCGCTACGTTCCGACGTATCCACAGGACATTTTCTCCGTAAAGGCGGCGACGACCAATGGAGCCTCAGTCAACTTTAGAGAAGGCCACAGTGAACTCATCCACAAGAGCGGGACCAGGTTTGACATCAAAGAGTACAACAGACTCTATTATTTGAATACTTTAAATGATGTAACTGATGAGTTGTAACAGTTGTACTGATATTCAGACATGGCACAGAATCCTCGGACACTGTAATTATGAAGATGTTTGTAAATTACAGGATGTCGTAGAGGGAATGCAGATTAAGGGTAAAGTGGATAAATCCAAACTGAGTTGTGATATCTGCACACAAGGAAAATTTGTCCAAACCAGGAACAGAGAGCCAGATACACGAGCAAAATCACCGCTTGAACTAGTCCATGCCGATCTAGCTGGACCTGTTGGTCCAGTTGCTAAAGATGGATTCAGATATACACTAGTATTTACTCACGACTATTCCAGTACAGTATTCGTGTATTTTCTCAAAGCTAAAAATGACACTGTAAAGGTGACTGAAAGAGTTTTTGCTGATGTTGCTCCTTATGGAAATGTGGAGTGTGTTAGAACAGACAACGGCACAGAGTTCACAGGAAAAGAGTTCCAAGCTTTGCTTAACAAAAACAGCATAAGACACGAGTCCTCCGCACCGTATTCACCACATCAAAACGGCACCGAGAGAAATTGGCGAACCTTATTTGACATGGCGAGGTGCATGATCATAGAAAGCAACCTACCAAAAGAGTTATGGACGTACGCTGTAGTGACTGCTGCGGTGATACGCAACAGGTGTTTCAATACCAGGACGAAACAAACCCCTTTCTTCATGTTGACAGGAAAGAAACCAAACCTTTCCAAGATGAGGATTTTTTGGTTCTACATGCTTTGCATATAGACATGACAAAAAGAAATTAGACCCACGATGTGATAAGGGAATTTTTGTGGGATACGACAAAAATAGTCCATCGTATCTAGTCTATTACCCAGATACAAAGAAAGTAATGAAGCATCGACTTGTCAGGTTTGCTACAAGAAATGTTGCTGAACAAGAAACCCAGACTGATCTGACAATAATTGGCGATGATGTTGACAGAAGAAGAGATGAGTCTACCATGCCAAGTGCAGATTTAATGGAAGAAGAGAAAGAAATGTCTCTGACAGAGACTTCTGATGAACAGCAAATTCAGATAGAGGGAGGAGGTTGCGAGTCTCGATACCCTAAAAGAGAAAGAAAACCACCGTTGTACCTCTCTGATTATGTATCTGAAATAAGTGACCAGATGTTAACAGGATATTGACTATTGTTACAGAACATACGATGTGCCCCAAACCTTCAAAGAAGCTATTAGTTCATCCAACTCAGATGCTTGGGCTAAAGCTATGAAAGAAGAGAGACTCTCTTAATGAAAATGATACAGTCACATTGACTTGTCTACCAGAAGGTAAACATGCAGTGGGGGGTAGGTGGGTCTATGCCATCAAAAATAGCGCTGATGAAACAAAGACCTACAAAGCAAGATATGTTGCTAAAGGTTATAACCAAGTGATGGGAGTAGATTACAAGGAAACTTTCTCTCCAACAGCAAATCTGACTTCGATTCGTGCTTTGATGCAAGTGGCAGCACAACATGATCTTAATGTATCAGATGGACGTCAAGACAGCTTATCTACATGCTCCCATCGATTGTGAACTGTATATTGAACAACCCGAAGGTTTTGAGCAACGCTCAGACATTGGTGAAAAACTCGTGTGTAAACTGAACAAATCACTGTATGGCTTGAAGCAATCCGGTAGGAATTGGAACCTGACGCTAAGTAACCACCTATGGAAAAATGGTTTGTGCAATATCCAGCCGAGCATTGTGTGTACACTAAGCAAGCAGGAAAGAGAGAGCAATATTAATATATGGGTCGATGACCTTATTATTGCTGCAACTAATGATGAATTACTATCCGATACCAAGAAACACTTGCTGCAAAATTCAAAATGAAAGACCTCGGAAAAATAAGACATTTTTTAGGCGTTGACTTTGAACAGGGTGAAGGAGTTATAAAAATGAGCCAGAGCAAATATATCAGTAAGGTACTGGAAAAATTTGGAATGTCTGACTGTAAATTAAGGCCTACACCATGTGACAAAAGCTCGATCATCACAGTGAAGCTGATCCAGTTGATGCAAGGATGTACCGTGAATTGACGGGAAGCCTTATTTACATAATGACATGTACAAGACCTGACTTATGTTGGATAGTGAGCAGATTATCACAGCATTTATCTGAACCAAATGAAAAACACTGGCTAACTGCCAAACATGTACTGAGATATTTGAAGGAACAATAGATCACAACTTTGTTATGGAAAATCAAAGACAAACCTAAAAATCAGTGCCTCCAGCGACTCTGCTTGGGGAGCCGATTTGAGTGACAGGAGAAGCACCACAGGGTTTTGTGTGAGCTTAACTGACAGCGGACCGACTATTTCATGGAAATCTAAGAAACAGGTCACTGTTGCCTTATCAACATGTGAGGCTGAATATGTGGCGTTGGCTGCAACCACTCAGGAGAGTCTGTATCTGATACAGTTAATGAGTGAAATAGAAAATGAGTGTATGTTGACACCAGTTACCATCTTTGTAGACAACCAAGGAACAATTGCTCTTTCCAAAGATCCAGTGAGCCGTCAAAGGAGCAAACATATTGACATTCGTTATCATTTTGTTCGCTCAGCTCTCAGTGATGGAAAGATAACAATCAAATATTGTCCCACAGAGAATATGGTCGCCGATATCATGACCAAACCGATGACAAAGTTCAAGATGGAGAAATGTGCTCCAAATGGCGCTGTCTCAGGTGGCAGCCAGTAGTAGCAGCTCCCTAAACTTAATTGTTCTTTTTTAAAATTTCGTAGTGTTTTCTATACTTGTTTACATTCTTTTCTATTTGGATTTTCTTTCTTTCTTTCCATTTTCAACTGGAGTATTCAGACACCATGTTCTGGAGGCTCGAATACTTTTTTTTCTTCTGTTTTGCGGTGCTTGGGTTATTCGCGGCCCCCATCAGCTGCGCCGAGAAGCGGATCGGTATTGTCTACACACAAGACCAGCTGATGGCTCTAAGACCACCATCCTTCGTGGTCGGAGAGAAGCCCCAAATCCCTAAGGAGGTGCGGAGGAAACAATAGGGAGCAAGGCTGGAGTTAAACAGAGGATGAAGAGGCGACGTTTTAAACCCTGCGTCCCCGCGGTCATAACGGGGAATGTCAGGTCCCTGGCAAATAAGAGCTGGAGGCGCTCACACACGGACCCAGCGGGAGTACAGAGAGGCCAGTATCATGTGTTTCACGGAGACATGGCTCCATGGACTGATACCGGACTCTAATGTGACGATCGCTGGTTCACCACTGTGCGAGCGGCCCGAGACACCACCGCGGCTGGTAAGAAGAAAGGAGGGGGACTGGCCGTGTTCGTTAGCAACAGGTGGTGCAACCCGGAGCATATTCACGTCAAGGAGCGCGTGTGCAGTCCCCACGTGGAACTCATTGCTATCGGACTCCGTCCATACTATTTGCCACGGGAGTTTACTAATGTCATCGCCATCACTGTTTATATTCCTCCGACCGGTAAAGCGGACTCGGCCTGTGACGTCATCCACTCTGTCACGGCTGACCTGCAGACTAAACATCCCGGAGCCTTCATCCTCATCACAGGTGACTTCAATCATGCCTCCCTTAAGTCCACTCTCCCTACATTCCACCAGTATGTCCAGTGCAGCACGAGAGACAGGAAGACTTTGGATTTACTGTATGCTAATGTCACCAGTGCATACACCTCCACTGCACTCCCTCCGCTAGGCAAGTCTGACCACAATCTCGTGCTGCTCTCCCCATCATACACACCTGTGGTTCAGCAGCAACCAGTCACTGTGAGGACTGTTATGAAATGGTCTGATGGTGCCATGGACTGTCTGCGGGATGCCCTGGAGACCACCAACTGGTCTGCTCTCTGTGAACCACATGGTGAGGACCTGGATGGACTGACAGACTGTTTTTCCGACTACATCAGTTCTGCACTGAGAACTCCGTCCCCACCAAGAAGGTACGCTGTTACCCAAACAACAAACCATGGGTGACAAGTGACCTGAAGGCCCTTTTGAATAAGAAGAAGAGGGCCTTCACTGCTGGGGACCCGGCTGAGCTCAGGAGAGCACAGAAGGAACTGAAACGCAGTCTGAAGGAGAGCAAGGACGCCTACAGGAAGAAGCTGGAGGAGAGACTGGAGAGGAACCAGACCAGGGATGTTTGGAGTGGGATGAGGACGATCACTGGCTTCCAGAAGAAAGGAATACGCTCAGCTGATGGGAACGTGGACCAAGCTAATGAGTTGAACCAGTTTTTCAACAGGTTTGACTCTAGCTCCCCCTCCCCAGCTGTCCCAATATTCCTCTGGATAACAATGGGTCCCCTTCACACCCCCCAGAGCCCCTAACACCTCTGCCAACTTCTTCCCCCTCCCCCCGCTGACACCCTACATGGATCCCAGCATGTCACCCATCCCCCCGACAGGACTATCCTTCACGTCTGGCCAGGTGAAGAGAGAGCTGGAGAGGCTCAACCAGAGAAAGGCTGCCGGACCGGACGGCATCAGCCCACGAGTGCTGAGAACTGCCCCAGGCAGCTGTGTGGAATACTGCAGCACCTGTTCAACCAGAGCCTTCATCTTCAGAGGATCCCAGTGCTTTGGAAGACATCCTGCCTGGTCCCGGTGCCGAAGAAGACCCATCCTGTGGCACCAAGTGACTACAGGCCAATAGCACTGACCTCCCACATTATGAAGGTCATGGAGCAGCTGGTGCTGTCACACCTCAGACCTCTGGTGAGCCCCCAGGACCCTCTGCAGTTTGCCTATCAGCCCAAGGTGGGGGTTGATGACGCAGTGATATACCTGCTGCAGAGGGCTTACTCCTCCTTGGACAGACTAAACACCACAGTGCGGGTCATGTTCTTCGACTTCTCTTCTGCCTTCAACACCATTCAGCCAAGACTGCTGAGGGCGAAGTTGGAGAAGATGCAGATGGATGCTCCCCTTGTTTCCTGGATCGAGGACGACCTGACAGGTCGGCCACAGTTTGTGAGACTGCGGAGCTGTGTGTCCGACCCCCTGATGAGCAACACAGGAGCTCCTCAAGGTACTGTGCTCTCCCCATTCCTGTTCACCACCTACACAGCTGACTTCCAGTACCACTCTGAGACATGTCATCTCCAGAAGTACTCGGATGACACAGTCATAGTCGGATGTGTGGAGAATGGACAAGAGGATGAATACAGGGACCTTGTGGAGAGTTTTGTCAGGTGGAGCAGGGAGAACCTTCTGCAGCTCAACGTGACCAAGACGAAGGAGATGGTGGTGGACTTCAGAAAAGCAAGTCCCCCCCTCCCCAGTCTGCATTAGTGGGAAAGATGTGGAAATAGTCCCATCTTACAGGTTCCTGGGTGTTCCAGCTGGACAATAAACTGGAGTGGTCCACAAACACCGATGCTGTTTACAAGAAGGCCATGAGCAGACTCTATTTCCTCAGGAGACTCAGGTCCTTCAGTGTTTGCAGCAGGATGCTCCAGATGTTCTACCAGTCTGTCATGGCTAGCACCATCTTCTTTGCTGCAGGATGCTCCAGATGTTCTACCAGTCTGTCATGGCTAGCACCATCTTCTTTGCTGCAGTGTGCTGGGGTACAGGCATTAAAGCAAAGGATGCTAACAGACTCAACAGGTCTGTTGTTGGCTGTAGACTTGATAACGTGGACGAGGTGGTGAGGGACAGGATGGTGTTGAAACTGTGGACAATCATGGACAGTCCCCCCCCCCCCCCCCCCATACACAGCAGACTCCTGCAGCCTCGCTGCTCTGAGGAACGCTACAGGAAGTCCTTCCTGCCGTCCACCATCAGACTATATACCGTAACTCATCCAAACCCAGCCAATAACAATAACTGTGTAATGTTCATGTTGTAATTTTATTTCTAATTTATTCTATATTTATGTATATATGCTTATAATGCTTATAATATGTATATATTATATTATGTATATATATATTATATATATATATATATATATGCTGTATATATGCTTATAACATTCTAATCTTATCTGTATTTATTTTTTCTGTCTCTTTACTCTGCATACGCTGCTACTATAATCAATTTCCCCACGGGATGAATAAAGTTCATCTTAATCTTAATCTTAAAATGGAGAAATGTGTGAAATATCTGTTCGGTGTGCAAAGCTATAGACACATACATATATATATTGGTGAAAAAAAATGTATGTAAGAATAGAAGTTGTTTAAAGCTGCACAGTCTGTATAGTTCGAGATCAAGTGGGGGTGTTGACATGTGATCTCATACGTCACTGCACTGTTCTGTGTAAATGTCGGTTTGTCAATAAAGTTTCCGTTGGTTTCGGTTTGATGGGGACTGAGTGATAGGTGTGATTTCTTCCTCCGTCGAGAATACTAATAACGCAAGTTATTCCTCGCAATGACTGCGCCACAAGCGCCAACAATATCATCAATCAATAATCTATCAAAGCCGCCTCCACGGTGGGTTTCTCACCTGCCGACGTCACAGCGAAGCAGAAGAGGAGGCACAAGACCCACAGCTCGCGCATGATATTGGAAGAGTGAGGTCACCACCGCCACCGAGGGCGGCGCTTTAAGGGGCCTCGTAGGGATGGGCGGATCGATCCCGTGGTATCGATATATCGATACTCACAAGCTACTCATTTGGAATCGATTTTCTTTTATAAATATCGATACTAACTATAAAAAAAAAATTGGGGGTGTATGCATCACTTTCTGCCGTTTTAGATTAGTTATTTAAATTAATATGTGCCGGGACACCCCATACCTGGCGGCGTATTGAGCTGGCCCATGTCACGTGACAGGAGACAGCGAATGAGCATCAACGAAAATGTGAATGTGATACTTTTTCTGAACTTTTTCTGTCTTAAATGTAATAATATTTTGTGTGACAAAAATTGCCAGTAATTAATGAACGGTATCGGTATCGATGAAATACAAGAAAGTATCGGTATCGTATCGAATCCCAAAAGTGTGGTATCGCCCATCCTTAGTGCCTCGTGCCTCTCTCACACCTGATTGGTCCGGAGCATTTCCGCTCTCCGCCGCAATAGAAGCGAGTCCGAAGTCTCCGGTTCCCGATATTCAAAGCGAAAGTGATGAAATTCACCATCATCAAAGAAAATGATGCTTCAATCAAACTGTAATCTCGGTTTTATTGTTGCAGATTCACCACTTCTTCAACCTCCTCCTCTCTGGTTGCGTCGTTTCTTCACACATTTCTGTGATGGGACATTAAAACTCTCTGTCAGTTCCTCCTGAGCAGACAGAGGAACTCATCATGGGCAGGAACCTTCTCCTCACCTCCACAGTTCTTCAGTACTCCACACCCCGATGGCGTCACACATTTGGACCCGGTTTAGATCAGATTACAGGAAACTGAAAACAGAAAATTCCAGTAACGATCATGTCAGCGTTTCTGCGCCGGTCCCATGTGTAATAAAACATCTATAACAGGACAGATCAGCGAAGCCAGGATTGAGCTGCTCACCTGTCCGAATTAGTAATGACTGGTCCCAGTTTAGCCTCAGGGGTCAGATAACAGGTGGATCCTCCTGCGGGGTCGAGTTAGGATGGAATCATCTGCAGGAACAGAAACAATCGGGCGGGAGAAGAACCTGGTCCAGAACATTTGACCTGCGACACTCATCTACACATCTATACATTTATATATCTACTTCTACTACTCATCTATAAATCTACTAATCTATACATCTACAATTCAATTCAGTTCAATCTTTATTTATATGGCACTTTTCATACACTGGGTAGCACAAAGTGCCTCACAGAGGATAAAAACAGCAAAGAGTAACAAGAGAATCAAGAAAAAAGACACACACACAGATACACACACACATACACACACTTAAACACACACCCACACACACAAAACAAGCTGAGACATGGCTGGGCACCGAGACCTGAGGCGAAGGAGACGCCACCTTTGGAGGCCCACGAGGCCGAGGAGGTCACGGTCCGTGGCCACAGGTGGTACCGCCACAAAGACCAGCCCGACCCGGACAGACCGGAGGCTCCACACCAAGGCACAGAGCCCCCTAACCCCCCAGGCCAGAGCTGTCCACGGGACAGCACCCCCAGTGGTAGACCGGAAACATCTCCCAGTCTGGCAGGCCCCCATGAGGAAACACCATGAGGAAACACCATGAGGAAACACATGAGGAGACACCATGAGGAAACACCATGAGGGACACCATGAGGAGACACCATGAGGAGACACCATGAGGAAACACCATGAGGAAACACTGGAGCTAAAAACTGAAGGACTAAAATAGTAAATGGGATAAAAGGTGTAAAGACTAAAAACTGAGAAACTAAGAACTGAGGGAGTAAAACAGTCAAGTTAACTGAGAAAACAATTGAGGATAAACTGCACAGGCTACTTGGCACCAGAAGAGGAACGTTGGCTCGAATCACAACTTTAATGAGGGAAGTTCACAGTCCGAGCACTGAAGCTGGTAATCTGCCAACAGTGCAAGAAATAATGCAGGATAAGTTCAACGCCAGTGTGCTGGACTTTAGGGAGATAAATAGGCCAATAGGAGGTCTTTTGTCTGAAGATGAGAAGGAGGCTGTTATTAGGAACTGGTTTGAGCCCAAAATGATGGTCATCAGTGAGTTTACTGAAGAAACTGAAAAATGGATGGAGCAGGAGATTTCAAGCTTCCGCCACAGACCAAGAAGAGGAAGAGATTGGGCCTGAAGATGGTGTATCACAAGTGGGGATAAATTCCAACCAGGCCTATAAACAAGAATGGTTCCCGTGCGGTACGTTCAACTGTCATGTCTACTCATTCATCAGTTTGTGCTCTTGAAGAAGCCAAGCTCTGTGGTTTAGTGGAACGTGGTGTAGTTTTGCAAAAGAAACATGAGCTGGAAATGGAGGAAGCGCGTATTAAGGCTGTGAAAGAGAGACTGGAACTAGATGCAGTCTAAAGTAATCTCGGATCCACTTTTTGGTGACCTACAGGGCAAAAACACATCTACAGCAGGAAAAGGCAAAGAAAATGAGAAAGTGGTCAAGAGTGTATCAAAAGGAAGTAGCTTCGCAACTAATATGACAACAGGAAAGAAGAGTGCAGCTACAACCCCGAAACAAAGAAACTCAGCCAAAACAGGAAAGGCTTTTGAAACACCATGTTTATTTTGTCAAGGGAATCACACTTTGGAATCTTGTAGCAAGATCAAGGATGTACCAAACAAGGAACGTCTTGATGTATTGAAAACGAAGGGACTGTGTTTCAGGTGTTTAAGACGGGGGCATATTAGCCAGAACTGTAAGAAGAAAATAACATGTAAACAGTGTTCACGGAGACACCCAGACATTCTTCATCAGAATGAGGAGACTAGGAACACCACATCTGTGACCAATCAGGGTAATACTCAGAATAAAGAGATGAATGTAGTTCCTGGTTCAGCCAAGCAAGAGGTGTGTGGATACACTGGGGCCGGAAAAAAACGGACTGCTTGTTACCCGTGGTTCCTGTAAAGGTGAAGTCCCGCAACAGTGGAAGGTCCATAGAGACATATGCCTTTATGGATCCCGGGAGTACAGCCACGTTCTGTACGGCGGACCTCAGGAAGAAACTGAATGAGAAGGGAAAGCTGACTCGGATCTCATTGAGTACAATGGGAGAGAACAACGCAGGAGAACAAAAGTTGATCACCAGTTATCTGCTCACGGATTTGGAGGTGTGTAACCTTGAGGGAGAAGAGTATTTGCAACTACTCAAAGGTTTCACGCACAGTAACATCCCTGTCCAGAGAGAAAACATTCCCAGTCAGCAACATCTACAGAAGTGGTCTTACCTGAGTGACGTGAATTCACCGCATATCAATGCTAATGTAGGCCTTCTCATTGGAGCCAACAACTCTAAATTAATGGAGCCCTGGCATGTAATTAATAGTCAGGAGGAAGGGCCCTACGCGGTAAAGACGGTTCTTGGCTGGATGGTGTGTGGACCAGTGACAAACGAAAACACACTTTTCAGAGGTAAAACAGCTCATTACGGTGTTAACAGAGTTGCAGTGGAGGAAGTGGAACAGTTACTGATACAGCAGTATAACAAAGATTTTCCGGAGCGTCTATATGACGATAAAGAAGAAATGTCTCAGGAGGACAAATTGTTTATGCAGTCAGTGCAAAAGACAACCAAGTTTACAGATGGACATTACTGTGTGGGGCTCCCACTGAGAGACAAGGATGTGAAAATGGCCAACAACCGCTGTGTGGCCGAACAGCGAGCTGCTGGTCTGAAGAGAAAGCTGATGAAGAACAAAGAGTTTCTTGAGGACTACAGAAGATTTATGGACACTATACTGGAAAAAGGTTACGCCATGGAAGTTCCTCAAGATCAGCTTTCCCGTGACGACAACAGGGTTTGGTATGTCCCACACCATGGGGTATACCACCTGAAGAAAAAGAAAATACGTGTGGTCTTTGATTGCAATGCCACTTTTCAGGATGTGTCGCTCAATGGTCAGTTGATGCAGGGACCTGACCTCACCAACACGCTCATTGGTGCCTTAATGAGGTTTCGGGAAGAACCGATAGCG
>NW_026622210.1:0-10599 GCF_003711565.1 Takifugu flavidus | reverse complement strand
TCTTTGTGGAATATGAATTTGTTATTATGGATTTATGAAATGTGTTCTGTTTTGAATGAAGCAGTCAAGAAAACGAAGGAAACCTAAACCCATGGTGTTTTGATATTTTTGGTCCTGTACATGTGGTCAGATCAGATTAGTCTGAGCAGAATTGGGTGTTTTTGCCCTTTGCTGTGTGTCATCTATTCTATTCAGCATGTTGGGTTGCTTGACTTCTGTTGGGTTGTGTCAACTTGATCATCACTTCTGAGATATTGACACACCTTTTTCCTGAGGCTGGCTCCAATGCTGCCAACACACCTGGCCATGGATATGGTGGGACTTCTGTGATGAGTGGGGTCAGAGGTGGTGGACAAGCTCTGCTCCAAAACAAGCTTGCTAGATATGTTTGGGATCTCCTCCGCCACAACCAGCAGCTGCAACTAGTAGCTGTGCACGCCATGCAGAGTTTTGACCTCTAGGTCAGGCTACAGATGTTTTTTTCCAGCACCATCATGTGTTGGTGAGAAACATGATGCGCCTGATCAAAAAAGCTGCTTGTAATCTGACAGACGAGCCATGATGATGTCAAGGTGCGTTGTTGAAAATGAAGATCCTCTTCTTGGAATCCTGTCTGAGATGACAGAAGATGATGCTGCATTTGACCCACTTTGATGATGTGATGACGTATTTCTGTTTAGTTTTGAATGCATTCTCATCTTATTTGTTGAATTTAATGTTGAGAACTGACATCTTGAAAGAATTTAGGTTTTCTTGTAAACCATAACCAGATAAAAAATGATTTAATTTGTATTTGTGTGCGTCCGTCTGATGCCACCGCACCTTCTGAAACACCCAGGAGAAACATTTTTCCACAACTATTTTATATTTAACATGGTGTAAACTTTTAAGATGTCCCAAAACTTTTTCCAATATATATGTGGCCTGTATGATGTACAGGGTGACATCATATAATAGATTTGGATGTGAATGAGCCGACAATACGTCATTGGACAGACCTCTGCTTGTCTTCATGCTGAGAATCATGTTCTTTAATCTTCTTTTCTGTGTCAGCAGACTGTTCCTGCTTAACCGTTTAGACTCACATTTAAAAATGAGCGAATGTGTGATGGAAGAGGAAGAGAGAGCAGAGTCCACAGTGTCCAGCTGTGTGTCCATGAAGAGCGACTGGTCCAAAGACCAACCTTTACACTTCGGTATTGGACCTCAAGGCTCACCTTTAAAGTAAGGTTTTCTGAACCACATAACTCTGCCTTAGAACATTTCACAACCATACAAAATCATTTTGTGGTATTAGCCTCCACTATCGTGAAAAATGAAATTCATCAGCTCTTTAAAATGAAACGGTGCACAGTCCTTTCACCATGTTGGCCTGTGGAAAACCAGTGTTGTGGGCCCGATGGACCAGCGTCCCCGTCGTTGCCGGACCACCGTTGGCCACCAGTTGGGTTTTGGGATCAAAGTGGGGGCGTTTCCTGTATCCGGTTCTCCTCACGGATCCATGACTACAACATGTTGCTGCAAGTGCAGAGACGTTTGCTCTGGAAAGAACTTTAGAGCACATTCAGTGCTGCAGGATGAGGGGCTGGAAAAGGTGCCAGTTCTTTTCTCACTGCAGGGAACAGTTAAAAAAAGCAGCTTAAACTCTGAAAACATGAAAATTACAGAGACATCATTGATTTATTGATTCAGTTGTTATCCAGAATGGATTAGAAATGTTCCTGTTTGATAAAAATGCAGTGAATTGGGATTATTGAACTCCAACCTCTACAGATTATTTACCTTCATCACAGTCTCATCACTATTTCTGATGTTTCCTCAGGATGGACGAGGACAGAGCAGAGTCCACAGTGCCCAGCGGGTGTCCCTGAAGAGTGACCGGTCCAAAACTACCCTATAACTTTGGTATTGGACCTCAAGGCTCACCTTTAAAGTAAGGTTTTCTGAACCACATAACTCTGCCTTAGAACATTTCACAACCATACAAAACATCATTTTGTGGTATTAGCCTCCACTATCGTGAAAAATGAATTCATCAGGTCCTTAAAATGAAACGGTGCACCAACATGTCAGGCGTTCGCTCCCATTAACTCTCCAACTCCCATGTTAATTTTAGTGTGGTAAATCTTTTAAAACTGAAAATTGCTTCTGTTTTTAACTGGTCATTTCTCCTACATGGGTTAACATCATCTCACAAAATTCCTAGGCATATATTTTAAAGTTTCCCAACAATATCCATCATTGCAGAGTGCTCCAGCTCTCCATTTAGATACGGATGGGTAAGACATGGCAGGTCTGTGCAGCTTGTTCTGCCACACTGTTCCACCACATGTCATGAAATTCATTAAAAAGTCTATTTATAAGGCTCCTGGTTCTAATAAACCCATAGACAACAATATCAGTCATTTCTAAATGGTTGAAATAAGCTTTTGAATACGCGTGACCTCTGTGCTATTTAATGATCAGTTTCAGAGACCAGACGACTGTATTTGGAGCATAAATGGAGAACTTTTGTTCTATTCTATGAGTTTATATTCCTGATTTGGCACTTTTAATTTTAACATAAATTCACAATGAAGAAAAGCCACTAAACACTTAGATCAAATACACTTTTCTCCAACTAAACGAGCTTGTTAGAACGTAAATAACTTTATATTTTTTGCTCAGTGTTCATTCAATCTTCAACTGTCAGAGCAAACTGAAAGTAGAAGTGAACGCAGCCTTTCTTAGGCGTTGCTAACGCCCAGTAGACATGTATAACCACTATTCCCATTTTTGACAGGTATCAGAAACGGTCTGCTTCCATTGGAGATTCCTCCTGTCCCGAGGGTGAAAACAAACGGAGAACTGAACTGCAGACCGCCGACCTGAACAACAGCGTCTCACGTAAGCTCGTACATTTGTATTTATAAGATACTTTTGGGTCGGAATAAAGGAACAACTTGTGTATTTACAATGTGCAAGAGAAGATCCAGAGAGCACTTGTTTGGTTCCACTGGAACCCCTGGACCCTCTTCAGACCTTCCTAAATGCTTAGACAGTATTTAGCAACATTTAGTCATTTAGTTCTGGAAAGTGTTAAAGAGCTGAAGGCAGGTGACCTTTACAGGACAATGGGTCTGCTGAGTATGATGTGTTTGGAGAAGGTTTGATGTGTTTTTCTAAATATCATCCAGCTTTTACCAGCTGTTTAGTCCAAGCAAACTCTTGGAAGACATGGAAATGGTTGTTATAGACTAAATTACATTGAAACCCAATGAAATAAAAGAATAGGTGTACATAAGAAGACATAACATTTAAACTGACAGTGAGATGGGTCATTACCCGACTGTTGCTTCTATCATTCAAACATGACAGAATATTTTCCAGTTGAGGACATCTGTGTTACTGCTGTAGATGACAATTGTAAAAGGATTTAAAGATTGTTTGTTTCAGAGGGTGGTGAACTGCAGGAGGTGATAGAAGGTCATAAGATCAGTCTGAAGAGAGATGTGAACATGTGACTGAAGGAACTCATGAAGCAGGAAGTGGAACCCTGCTGAACAAGATCTACACTGAGCTCTACATCACTGAGGGACAAAGTGAGGAGGTGGACACACAACATGAGGTGAGACAGCTTGAGAGAACCTCCAAGAAGAACATCCAGGACACTCCAATCAAGTGCCAGGACATCTTCAAAGTCTTATCTGAGCAACAGAGACACATCAGAGTGGTTCTGACCAACGGTGTCGCCGGCGTTGGAAAAACCTTCTCAGTGCAGAAGTTCAGTCTGGACTGGGCAGAAGGTTTGGAGAACCAAGACATCAGTCTGGTGCTTCCGCTCTCATGCAGGGAGCTGAACTTGATCAGAGATGAGCAGCACAGTCTTCTCTCACTGCTTCATGTTTTCCATCCAACATTACAGAAGATCAGAGCAGAAGATCTGACTGTCTGGAAACTTCTGTTCATCTTTGATGGCCTGGATGAAAGCAGATTTTCACTGGGTTTCAACAAGCATCAGCTCATCTCTGATGTCACACAAGTATCGTCCGTTGGCGTGCTCCTGGTGAACCTCATCCAGGGGAACCTGCTTCCCTCAGCTCTCATCTGGATCACCTCCAGACCTGCAGCAGCCTATCAGATTCCTCCCTCGTGTGTTGACAGGATCACAGAAGTACGAGGCTTCACTGACTCCCAGAAGGAGGAGTACTTCAGGAGGAGGTTCAGTGATGAAGATCTGTCCAAGAGAATCATCTCACACATCAAGGCCTCCAGGAGCCTCCACATCATGTGTCTGATCCCAGTTTTCTGCTGGATCACTGCTATAGTTCTGGAGGACATGATGACCAGAGACCAGAGAGGAGAGCTGCCCCAAACCCTGACTGACCTCTACTCACACTTCCTGAGGGTTCAGATAAAGAGGAAGAAGCAGAAGTATGGAGGAAAGCAGAGACCAGAGGACTGACTGAGGCTGATAAAGAACTCCTTCTGAAGTTGGGTCGGCTGGCGTTTGAACATCTGGAGAAAGGAAACATCATGTTCTACTCAGAAGACCTGGAGCGATGTGGACTGGACGTCTCCGAGGTGTCGGTGTACTCAGGAGTTTGTACAGAGATCTTCAAGAGAGAGAGTGTGATCTTCCAGAAATCAGTCTACTGCTTTGTTCATCTGAGCATTCAGGAGTTTCTGGCTGCCGTCTACATGTTCCACCGTTACACCAGGAAAGACACAGGGTTTATATCAGTTCCTAAATATTCTAAACCAATCCGCTTTTCCTGTTTGTTGGGTTGTATAATAACGATCCAGCCACATCTCTTGATGACTTCCTCAGGAGAGCACTAATGAAATCTCTCAAAAGTGAAAATGGCCACCTGGACTTGTTTGTTCGCTTCCTTCATGGTCTCTCTCTGGAGTCCAATCAGAGGATCTTGGGTGGACTGTTGGATCAGAGGAACAGCCACCCAGAAACCATCCAGAAGGTCCTCAACAACCTGAAGGAGGAGAACAGTGATGAAATCTCCCCAGACAGAAGCATCAACATCTTCCACTGTCTGATGGAGATGAAGGATCAGTCAGTCCATCAGGAGATCCAAGAGTTCCTGAAGTCAGGGGAGAAATCAGAGAGGAGACTGTCAGAGATCCACTGTTCAGCTCTGGCCTACCTGCTGCAGATGTCAGAGGAGGTTCTGGATGAGCTGAACCTGCAGCAGTACAACACCTCAGATGAGGGACGACGTCGCCTGATTCCAGCTGTGAGGAACTGCAGGAAGGCCGAGTAAGTAAAGATTTTGGGGCCGGACATCGGCGTTTAAATCAAGCGAGTGGATCATGTCAGGTAGCAATACCCCCTCCAGTGGTCATTCCTTCAATTCTTTATCTCCATTGCAGCGTCCATAAATTAAAAACAACAACAATCATCCAGAAATGTTCAACACTGGCTGGATATAAGTTCAAAGGTCAATCCAGACAAACCAACATAAGGCAGGAATAATAGGAGCCACAAGTTAACTGACTATCATGAAATTACTGTCATGTCATTAAATCACTTTTGTTTGTTTGTATACATCGTATTCTAACAACAGAAAAACACATTTTAACTAATGACACGTGACTATTTTGCTTCATTTGTTCAACGTAAAAACAGCCGGCCTCGTTGGTTTAAATGGGTGTTTTAGGTCTTTGTGGCGGTTCCGTTTGGAGCCTTTATGTGACCCACAAAGTTGTTTGAGCCTTTCCACACCCGTTAGGTGGCAACTTCATCACTAGCAACAAAAGGTGCAGTGAAAATGATTTGAAGGGAAACAGGCAGATAGAACAGAAGCTGAGGGCAATCGATGCAACCAGAGACTCTGATGTCATCGATCGGATCGCTGAATTAAGACTTGACGCACCATCGTACAAATTGGATGAAATGCAAAATATCCAAAGAGCCGATAGACAGATAAAAAGATGCACGTTTCTTTAAACCATTTGCTACAATCATTTTAAATATTGAGTAATTATGAGCTGTTCTAAAATAAGACAAATGTTGAGAATAATTCAGTTGCATTTCAGATCTGATGGTCGTTCAAACTGTTGCTCTACGGTGTTGAATTTAGCTTTTCCAGGAAATGAGCTACATTTGTGTTGAGGTAGATTCTCAGATAAGTTGATGAGAAATCCCAAAGTTTGACTCACTATTTTTGTTTCATACACAACAGACTGTCTGGTGATGTTCTTTCAAAGAGTCATTGGGAAGTTGTGGCCTCAGCAATGACGTCAAACCCTTCTCATCTACGGGAGCTGAGCTTAAGCAAGAACCAAAGCCTGACAGATGCCGACGTAAAGTTACTGTCTTCTGCAATGATGCATCCAAACTGCAGACTGGAGACGCTCAGGTCAGGAGGCCTCTGTTGGTCTTTTCTAAATTTCTTTACATTTTCTGCTTTTCTCTTCATTTTCAGATTTAGAAATGTGTTTTTATTTGCCCCATTTATTCCTTTTCCAGGCTGTGGAACTGCAGGTTTATCAGAGATCAGCTGTGACTCTCTGGCCTCGGCGCTGAGGTCCAATCCCTCCCATCTGAGGGTTCTGGACCTGGTGGGAACCAGCTGAAGGATCCAGCAGTGAAGCTGCTCTGTGGTGCTCTCCAGGATCCTCTCTGTGAGCTGGAGACTCTCAGGTCAGTCAGAGATGATCCAGTACTTTCCCAGGTGTAACTAGTTAGACAATAAATGTTTCCATGTTTGATCTTTGTTATAAACGTAGTGTTACAGTTCTCAAAAAAAGACCACACAGGACAGATTTGCAGTATTAAATTGGTTGTGGAAATCTGTCCCATGTGAGGATGGTCATCAATGACTAGAAAGGAAGTATCAGTTGTAGATTTGTCTTGTTTTATTTTAGGCTGGCCACAAAACCGCCCAAACATTCAGACCAATCAAAAATGGTTCTTCCTGTCTTTTAAAGATCAGAAGGAAAACTAGAAACCCCAAAAAGAAGCTGCTGCAGTGTGCCATGCCCCTTCTCTCCTGAGAAAAGCCATCCCAAAAAAGAAAAGCCCAAGTGTGAAGTGAGCCCCTGTTAAACCTTGGTACCGAAAGCCTGCAGTCATTCTCATCTTAGGTGGCTTCATTCCAGCCAGAAGCCCAAACCTGCCTCCCTCTTAAAGGGGCAGCAGGTCAGTCCAACCACAGAAACCTTCATGAAGATCTGAAGCTTTCAGCATCCACAATTGTTGCACCTCACTTCCATTGGAGTCCAAATCAGAAGTCAACAAGTTGATTCTACACCGATTCTACACAATGCAACCATTTTAAAAAGGTTTCCATCCATAAGTTTTCACACATTTTTAGATAAATCTGTTTGTTCATCGCCTCCTTCTTGTAATGGTCATTAAAGAAAATGACCTTATTGGAGTTTTTCTCCTCACAAATATGACTTTCTATGAACGATGCAATAAATGCAGCTTGCAATCTAAGACAATATGGAAGTATGTGTATATAATAGTAGTGGAAGTAGCTCATAAAATAATACATTTGCTCTTCTCATCGAATCTTTCTATGTTATTAAAGAAAAACCTGCTCTTAGTCAACAACATCTAAGACATCAACCAAAAATCCTAATTTTCTACAATCTAATATAAAACAGTAGAGAAGACTCTTTCTGCAGAGACCACTGGTGGCAGGAATGCAGAAGTATCACCTGCTCAACTTGGAAGGTGGAGCAGAAACCAC
Organism: Takifugu flavidus; assembly: GCF_003711565.1. NCBI lineage: Eukaryota > Metazoa > Chordata > Actinopteri > Tetraodontiformes > Tetraodontidae > Takifugu > Takifugu flavidus. The sequence continues at coordinate 2,905 of NW_026622210.1, read as the reverse complement.
CAGCTGAGAAGGTCCTCAGCGAGAGGAAGTGGTGGAGAACCATGAAACTTGCTAAGCTCCACCTCAGCTCCAGAGACGGGCTGAGCTGGAGCTGTGGCACCAGGTATCGCCCAGAAGAGCCTCCAACAAACAAGCTCTTCTCTTGGGAGGAGAGGGCTTTGAATCTCAGCTCAGTGTGCTTGTCTCTAGTAGGTGGCAGCTGCACCTTTTCCTGAGCTCCTTGTTGATGCCCTGAGGGGAATTGATGCTCCTGCAATGTTTTCTGGCAGCATTGAGCTTGCAGTGGGGCAATCAAACACACTGTGGGGGGGCTCTCTTTCCTTCTCTCATCTGGAGAACAAGTGACACCAGCTGCCAATCATTGTTGGAGAAATGTGCAGTCAGGGGAACGATGCGTCCAGACTATAGCCACCCTTCCAGCATCCAGCAGTGTCTAAAACCTTTGATTTGGTTTCACCAGAGAGTGTAGGGATTGCAGGGTCGCTGCAGCATCGCCCACAAGCTATCAGGAGTGGGTCGCTTTGTCCCAACTCCTGACAAGAGTTGAGTGCTATTGAGAAATGTGGTCTCACAAACTTGGAAGGTATTTTGACCCACACACACTTTACATACGTGTAGATCTTGTCCAACCGCCCTGAAAGAACCCAAAATAGGAACATACGGCAGATAAGCCGGTGCAGGACCAGAGGTTTGTTGCTTGTAAGCTGTGTTTTGCTCTGGTACATGTTGATTTTTATTTGTCTCTCTCTCAAAATAATTGTTATTTTAGACTAAGGGGCTGCAGGTTATCAGAGACCAGCTGTGATTCTGTGGCCTCAGCTCTGAAGTCCAACCTCTCCCATCTGAGGGTTCTGGACCTGAGCTTCAACACGTTGCAGGATTCAGGAGTGAAGCGGCTCTGTTCTGGACTGGAGAGTCCAAACTGTAAACTGGAGAGGCTCAGGTCAGTCTTCATTTTTCTACCTATATACCAGCTGCTAAGATGGTGAAGTGAGGCTGTTCTCAACACTGCTGTGATGCACCACATTAAAAACATTCCTTGGAATATCGTGAATTCAGGTCTGACCCAACTAAGAACTAACGTAGGTTTAGTACTGACGCAGATAACATGCAGACCTGCACCGTATAACCTCATCCTGCATTTTTCAGATTAATTTTGCAGGTTATCAGAGATCAGCTGTGGCTCTCTGGCCTCGGCGCTGAGGTCCAATCCCTCCCATCTCAGAGAACTGGACCTGAGTCAGAACCAGCTGCAGGATTCAGGAGTGAAGCTGCTCTGTGGTTTTCTCCAGGATCCAAACTGCCGACTGGAAACTCTGAGGTAAACACCATTCTCAAAAATGTCCATTATTCCATCCGAGGGTCCTCACACTTTCTGAGTGTGTGTGTGTTGTGCCCAGTTCCTTCAGGAGGGAGGGCCACACGGGGACCACTTATTCATGATAAATTGATTTAAGGACAATGAAAAAGCCGACAGATGGTAACCAAAATTAGACAAAACTAGGTGAGGGTGCCTGGTAGACACCAGCCAACGAGGAGGGAGATGGTGAGGGAGACAGGAAGTCATCTAAGACAGGTTGTGCCTTTAAAGATGAGCCACAGGTGAGATGGATCTCCATGATGAGATGGGAGGGAAAGAGGTGGGAGAACCTGGGAAGAGTGAGGGCCAGAACAATATATATTCTCCTTGGAACAGTGCAAACCTGAGAGGTTGGAATTGTGGTAATTACATATTACTATCATTTTTTAACCTGTAACTAAATTAAATATTTACAGATCATGCCTTTGATTAACCTTTCAGATTAATACTGGTTTCACTTATAACCTTATAAAAGTTTCCCTTCTTTATTTAGATTAAGGGACTGCAGTTATCAGAGATCAGCTGTGGCTCTCTGGCCTCGGCGCTGAGGTCCAATCCCTCCCATCTCAGAGAACTGGACCTGAGTCAGAACCAGCTGCAGGATTCAGGAGTGAAGCTGCTGTCTGATCTCGTAGAGAATCCACACTATGGGCTGGAGACATTGAGTCATAGCTGGTAGAAGCCAGTCAACTCCCGCTCATCTGCTGCATCACTCACTGACCACTGGTGAAGAGCATCTGTGGAAACATCTGCCGTCTACTCCCTCCATAGATGAAAAATTCAGTTTTTAAAAAGCGCTGGTGGACTTTCAGGAGATCAGTCGATGGTCGACAAAGCAGAAGCAGCTTCGCCTTGAAGTTAAATTAGTTCCTGGTATCACACAATGCATCTTTATAAAGTTCTAAATGGCTCCTCGGCCACTCTTAGAAGCATGGAAACATTCTCTTAATTGTCTCTTCAAATGTCTGTATTATACGTTACTATTTTACATCATGCCTTCAGAATCTTTAGGGTTTAGTATTTACTGTCTCTGTGACATGGAGCATTGGAATATTTCAGCTGCAGCCAGCAAAAACCCATCAGAATGACGGCTATCGGTGGGAACCACAGGTCATTTGACTTTAGTCAGTCTGTTCAATGTTATAGGATTTATTGCAATCTAATAAAAACTATGAATAAATGTGGGAAATAGGAAATAAAAAGAAGCAAAATGACCAAATAAATCTCCCATGAATACTGTAAATTTAAAGATGTCAAGAATGGAATATCAGCTTAAATGGAATCAAACATAAAGGGAAAAGGCCTCCTTTAAGTTTACTGCAAAAATAAACACTAAATCAAGAGCGACACGCGCCAAAAACGTCTCATTCTCTCTTCTGTCTCCACTCATTCTTTTATATTCTCTTAAGATAATGGTGGGGAGGGGGTCGTGTGATAACAAAACAACCTAATTGGGGACTATATTTTTGTTGCAAGAACTTTGGCTCTTCAGAAGTTTCTATGTTGGCTTCCACAGATTGTGCATCCACTAAAAACTCAGTGTTT